>NW_027528617.1:1332643-1540644 GCF_008692635.1 Crocuta crocuta
TATATATTCCACATCTTCTTTATCCATTCATTAGTTGATGGACCTTTGGGCTTTTGTCATAATTTCGCTATTGCTGATAGCGCTGCCATAAACATTGGGATATATGTGCCCCTACGAATCAGCACTCCTGTATCCTTTGAATAAATTCTTAGTAGTGCTATTAGTGGGTCATAGGGTCATTTTATTTTCAATTTTTTGAGTAACCTCCACACTGTTTTCCACAGTGGCTGCACCAGTTTGCATTCGTATCAACAGTGCAAGAGGGTTCCCCTTTCTCCACATCCTCACCATCATCTATTGTTTCCTGAGTTGTTAATTTTAGCCACTCTGACCAGTGGGAGGTCATATCTCAATGTGGTTTTGAATTGAATTTCCCTGATGATTTGTTGAGCATCTTTTCATGTCTGTTGGCCATCTAGATGTCTTCTTTGGAAAAGTGTCTATTCATGTCTTCTGTCCATTCCTTCACTGGATTATTTGGGGTTTGGATGTTGAGCTTGGTAAGTTTTTTATAGATTTTTAATAGCAACCCTTTATCCGATATGCATTTGCAAATGTCTTCTCCCATACCATCAGTTGCCTTTTAGTTTTGTTGGTTGTTACCTTTGCTGTGCAGAAGCTGTTTATCTTCATGAGGTCTCAATAGTTCATTTTTGTTTTATTTCTCTTACTTTCAGTGACATGTCAAGTAAGAGATGTTGTGGCCAAGGTCAAAGAAAGTGGTGGTGTAAGAAAGTGGTCCAGTTTCATTCTTCTGCATGTTGCTGTTCAGTTCTTCCAGCAACATTTGCTAAAGAAACTGTTCTTGAATCTTTCATGGATACTCTCTCCTGCTTTGTCAAATATTAGTTGGCCATATATTTGTGACTCCATTTCCGGGTTCTTTATTCCATTTCTTTGGTCTATGTTTCTGTTTTTGTGCCAATACCAAATTGCCTTGATGATTATAGCTTTGTAATACAGGCTAAAGTCCAGGATTGTGATGCCTCCAGCACTGGTTTCCTTCTTCAACATTACTTTGGCTATTCAGGGTATTTTGTGGTCCCATACAAATTTTAGGATCACTTGTTCTAGCTCTGTGAAGAATGCTGGTATTATTTTCATTGGGAAGGCATTGAACGTGTAGATTGCTTTGGGTTATCAACATTTAACAATATTTATTCTTCTAATCCATGAGTATGGAATGTTTTTCTATTTCTGTGTGCCTTCTTCAATTTCTTTTATAAGCTGTCTATAGTTTTCAGCATACAGGTCTCTTATCTCTTTGGTTAGGTTTATTCCTAGGTATTTTACTGTTCTTGGTGAAAATGTAAATGGGATTGATTCCTTGATATCTCTTTCTGTTGTTTCATTACTGCTGTATAGAAATGCTCATTTCCATACATTGATTTTATATCCTGAGACTTTACTGAAATCATGTAACATTCCTAACAGCATTTTGGTGAAGTCTTTCAGGTTTTTCATGTAGAGTATTATGTTGTCTGCAAAAAAGTGAAAGTTTGACTTCTTCTTTACCAGTTTGGATGCCTTTTATTTGATTTCATTGCCTGACAATTAAAGCTAGGACTCCCAACACTATGTTACATAAAAGTGGTGAAAGTGGACATCCCTGTCGTGTTCCTGATCTCAGGGGGAAAGCTCTCAGTTTCCCCAGTGAGGATGATATTAGCTGTGGACCTTTCATAAATGGCTTTTATGATTTTAAGGTATGTTCCTTCTATCCCAACTTTCTTGAGGGTTTTTAGTAACAAAGGATGCTGTAATTTGTTAAGTGCTTTTTCTGCATCTACTGAGAGGATCATATGGTCCTTATCCTTTCTTCTATTAATGTGATATATATATTCTTCTATTGACTTGCAAATGTTGAACCAGTCCTGTAGCCGAGGAATGAATCTCATTTGATCATGGTGAATAATTCTTTTTAACTTATTGTTGAATTCAATTTGCTAGTACCTTGTTGAGAATTTTTGCATCCATGTTCATCAGGGATATTGACCTATAATTCTTCTTTTTAGTGGGGTCTTTGTCTGGTTTGGGAATCAAGGTAATACTGGCTTCATAGACTGAGTCTGGAAACTTTCCTTCCATTTATATTTTTTGTAGCAGCTTGAGAATAATAAGTATTAACTCTGCTTTAAATGTCTTATAGGATTCCCCTGGGAAGCCATCTGGCTTAGAACTCTTATTTGTTGGAAGATTTTTGATAACTGGTTCAATGTGTTCACTTGTCATGGGTCTGTTCAAATTTTCTTTCTTCCCTATTGAGTTTTGGTAGTGTGGGGGTGTTTAGGAATTTGTCCACCTACAAGTACTACTATATTTATAAGGGGTAATACACTGTCCAGGGGCTGGCACTTCAGGAAGTGTTTTTGAAATGTGTTGCGTGCACTCTGTTGTTGCATCCTTGGCTGCTCTATCCCATTGTCACTGTGGTGGATTGTTTGGACCTTCCACCAGGTATGCTTTGATTTGTTTATTGAAGTAACCCTGGAAAAAGTGTAGGAGGCATCTTATCTTGTACAGAGAGATAAATAAAAGGGAAGGGGAAAAAAAAGACCAGGCAGAAAATCAAAGAAAATATAAGGCTGAATTTAGAGAGATTGAGGAAAATAAAGAAGAGAGAGACAGAGGAAAGGTACAAAAAAAGAATAGAATAAAAATGCCTGATTAAACAACTAGAACAGAGAAAGGGAAAAAAGTGTGTGTGTGTGTGTGTGTGTGTGTGTTAAAAAGGTATTTGACCAAAAATCAAATCAGAAACTATGAGCCTGATTCCAAAGGAAAGGGGGGGGGAGGGGAAGAGGAGGGGAGAAAGAAAAAGAAAGAAAAAGAGAAGGAAAGAAAAGAAAAAAAAATAACTCTTTTTAAAAGATTTTAAAAACAGACTGGCATACAAAACCGCGGGACAGTTGCCTGTTGGTACCTGGAACCAGTGGCTGTGCTGGTCTGGAGGAGAGACCATCTGGTTCCTGGTTTGGTCAATGTCAGTCTCATTCCAGTAGATATGCAGTTTCCAGGCACAGAGGGGCAGGGTTTGGTGTAAACGGTCCCGCCTCCACTTGGGGCTACTGTCGGTTCCCTGGAGCCCCACCTTGTTGGTGATGGGGAGAAAAACGGAGACACCCCAATCATTCCTCCCCAGAAGGAGTGTCTCAAACCATGCTGTTCAGGCAGCCCTCACAGAGTGCAGGCGGTCAGCCTGTTGTGCTCAGGTCTCCCATGCCTCCTAGGCCCTCAGCTGGGATTCAAAATCTGATGTCTTAAAGGATCCCACACCACATGAACCCGGATCTGGGGTAGGACCACCCGTCCTTGTTGACAAAGGGCCTCCGACTGGTAGCTGCGGGGCCTTTTGTCCTTGGGTGAGCAATAATATTTGCACAGACTGGAGGGAAGGGACTATTTTTTCCCAGTGCATCCCTGAGATCACTATTGCACCCCCCGCCTGGCTCCCTCCCCACCAGACACGCTCACACAGCAGAGGCTTTGGTCTGGAGAAAGTAATGCACCCCCTGAAAATTCCAATATGTAGCTCACAAGGCTGTTTACGGAGTAGAAACTGACACTCTACATAGTTTTTGTTCCCCAGTCCATGGTCCAGAGAGGTCTTTTTCTTGTCTACATAAAATATCACATTTCCACAGCCTCTGTTTCTCTCTGCTGTTTCTCCACAGAAGGGGTTCCTCTCTCCGTGCCTACACCACCCACATAATCTCTCCCAATTTGCAGACATGCACCTCTGTCCCACCAAGCTGTCTCTTTCCACCTGTGGAGATTTCTCTGTCACTCCATACACTGTATTCCTGGGTATTTCAAGTGTTCTGACCTCAATACAGCTGTGTTTAAGGGACAAGGGCCATCCCAGTCCCTCTAGCCATCTCAACTCCCTCCTCTTAACACTTTTTTCCTAAAATAGTTTGAGATTTTTTTTTTTTCAGTTTGAAACCACAGTATATCTTTCTATAATTAGCTTAGGAAAAAAGAGATGAAGAACTCACTGGTAGCAGGAAGAAGCAGGAGTCTTCTAGGGTCAGGCATTTGATAAGATAGACATTCTGTTTTATTGTGCACTTTCATTATTTTCCCATGGCATGACATATAGTAGTGACTTGTGAATGCACATGCCTGAATCCAGGTTACTCTTATGCTCCATAACTATGTTGTTTGCTGGGCTATTGTTGCCACAGTAGTTGGTTGTGTCCCAGACAAATGGGGTGCTGGTCTGTTCCCCCAGATCTTTATCCCACTCTCCACTGCAAGTAGGGCACTGCCATATGTTTTCAGCCAGAGTCTCTTTCCAGGATTTAGGGTTTGGTTGACAGCATCCTGCACAATACAACTTTTATCATCAGCTTGAGATATAATGAATGATTTTACCCCAAAGAACCTGGTAGTGAGCATTAAAGGGACAAATAGCCAATTGTTTGTGACGTCAGAACGATTCTTTTTGCACCTGATAAGATGATAAGGAAACCTGCAGACTCTGAGCTGGTGGTTTCTATCATAGGGGCATTGTAATAGCTTTTAAGGGTCCAGGGAATTGATCTAAGTTTCTTCCATGTGGAAATGAGGGAGCTGAATCCAAGTGCTCAGTGGAGACATACTCTCTGCACAGTAACCTTCTCTCCACATCCACACCCCAAAAAGGCTCACTTCTGGCCTAAGTTATTTTATGTAAGTCTCATGATAACTACAAGAAAAATCTTGTGGTAATTGAAAAAAGGTAATTGAAAATGATAAAGAAGTCAAAGCACACTGACACCAAAAACATCAAAACCCACAAAAAAGACAGGAGTGTAAGAAGCAAGGAATAATGAGTCTACAAAACAAGCATAAAGCACTGAAAAAAAGGGCAATAGTAAATCTTACCTATCAATAATTACTCTAAATGTAAACAGATTGAACTATCCATTCAAGAGACATAGAATGGCTGAATAAAAAAAAAATCTAACAATAGGATACCTATAAAAGACTCACTTTAGCCTTAAGGACACATACACTGAGAGTGAAGGAATAGAAAAAAAACAACTCAAGCAAATGATAACCAACAAAAAGTAAAAGTAACTGTATGTATATTAAACAAAATAGACTTTAAAAATGATTAAAAGAGAGACAAAGAGGGTTATTATAAAATAACATCATATAAAATATAACATATTACATAAATTATATAAAATGATATTATATAAAATATAAAGAAGATATAATAATTGTAAATATTTATGTGCTCAACATCAAAGCACCTAAAAATATAAAGTAAAAATTAACAGAGCTACCAGGAGAAATAAACAATGATATAAAAATATTTGGGGACTCTAATACTCTAATCTCAACAGTGGATAGATTATCAAGAGAAAATAAATAAGGAAACAACAGATTTGAACCTCTTAGATCAAATGGACCTAACAGACATATATAGAACATTGTATGTAACAACAGCACAATACACATTTTTGTCAAGTATACATGGAACATTTTCTACGACAGACCATATGTTAGGTCACAAAACAAATCTTAGAAAATTAAAGAAGATTGAAATCATACCAAGTATCTTCTCTGACCACAATGACATGAAACTAAAAATCAATAAGAGGAGGAAAACTGGAAAATTCACAAACTTGTGGAAATTAAACAACATTTTCCTTAGCAACCAATGGATCAAAGAAAAAAATTAAAATGAGATTTAAACTTTCTTGGAACAAACAAATATGGAAACACAATTTACAAGAATTTCTGGGATGCAGCTAAAGCAGTTCTAAGGAGGAAGTTTATAATAATAAACTTCTACACTAAGAAGCAAGAAAGATTCCAAGTAAACAACCTAATGATGCCTTAAGAAACTAGGAAAAGCACAAAGTGAGCCAAAAGTTAACAGAAGGAAGAAATAATAAAGATTAGAGTAGTAATAAATGAAATAGAGAACAGAAAAACAATAGAAATCATTGACCGAATTAAGAATTTGTTCTTTCAGAAGATAAAATTGACAAACCCTTAGCTAGACTAACCAAGCAAAACAAAAGAAAAAACAAACAAATGAACAAAAGGACCCAAATCAACAAAATTACAAATAAAAAAAATCCATTTAAATGATACCACAGAAATTCAAATGATCAAAATATGCCAACAATCTGAACAAACTAGAAGAAATGGAAATTTTTTTAAGAAACATACAACTTACCATGGCTAAATGGGGGAGAAACAAAAAATCTGAATAGTCCTATTACTAATAAGGAGATTCAATCAATAATCAAACATCTTCCAATGAAGAAAAACCAGAACCAGATGGCTTCCCTGATGAATTTTACCATTTAAAGAATAATTAACATCAATCCGTCTCAAACTCTTCCAAAAAATAAAAGAAAAAGAACACTTCCAAACTCATTTTACAATAATCACATTACTCTGACACCAAAACCAGAAAATGACACTACTAATAAGAAAACTGCAGGTCATTATTCCTGATGAATAAAGGTGAAAATTTTCTTAGTGAAATATTCGTAAATCAAATTCATAACAGATTAAAAGGATCATTCACCATGACCAAGAGGGATTTATCCTTGGAATGCAAAGATGGTTCAGTATATACTAATCCATCAATGTGATACATTGGCCACAAACACAGGTGTGATTCTTCTATTTAAACATAAAAGAACAAAGAGTTGGATTCAGATGATCTTTTAGGTCACAGAATTCTAATACTGTTTAATTTTAATTTTTTTTCTAAAGAAGAGTCTATCTCTTCAAATGAAATCAGTAGTCATATATAGTTTACATAAATTGGACACAGCTTAACATGATTAAAATTTTATGATTTTTTTATTATTGTTCTTCAAAGAGATAGCTGCTTATATGGCAGTCAGATGGAAACAGGAACATTACTATAAAACTGGGTAAAACGCATTGTGAGGAAATGAAAAGACAACTACCCCAGTCTCATCAAATGAGGGGTCCTTCTTCACAGATGAGCCAAACAAAGGGTCTCAGAAGCACTGGTACTTCTGTTTGCATCACATTACTTACGGTTTCAAGTCACTGGATTTAGAACCATCTTTAATCCCACAACCAATATTTCTCAATATACATTTGACCCCATTCTTCAAAAAAATGGTTTAAAATAAATCCCAGTTCCTGAGGTGAAATGCCATTTTTTATTTAGTTTTATTGTTCTTTCTCATTTTGTTGTTGTTGTTGTTGTTGGTTTTTTTTTTTTCTGTTGGTTTGTTTTGTTCACAAAACCACCACTGGTATAAATTAATACAGGAGTGGTAGCCCTGATATCTCTACTACTTATCTGTCTGCTTCCCATAATATGGAGAATCTCCTGACATTATGATTTAATATTGTTTTTAGATAATGTTAAAAAGTAAACTCAATTCAGATATTTGAGAGATGCAAAACAAAAGGAATTAAATAAAAAATACTCTGTCTGATCTTTCTAGACAATCTGGGAGCCGTATTAACTCAACATGGCTTATATCCTTAGCAAGACAAGCATATTTGGTGTTTTAACAGCCTCCCAGCTACTAACCGGAGAAGTACATTCAAAAGGAAGATAAGAAAGCAGTGCTTTGCAAGTATGCATTTCTCTTTCAAGATACAATTCCTTTTTCATTATCTCTACATCCTCTAGAGAAAAAAACTGGAGAAAGTCAAATACAATATTTGATTCAAATTTAAACCCATTAGTTTGTCAGTCTGAACTGCTGCTTTCTTTCCAAAGATATTTAAAACAATTTACTTTTCACATTGGCCACAAGCTAAATATGATCTCAGCTTCCTTAAAAAGGGACGCTCTTAAAGCTGAGAGAATACAGGCATGTGGCTCCCCCCAGCGGCCACTGGGAATGTCAGCACAGTCCAGAGAGAGATGAGGAGAAAGTGATGCTTTGAATTATCGCCAGCAAAGGCGCACTGTCCAATCTTCTTCACCACCTGGTAACAGCTGGTGTGTATGTAAAGATGAGATGAAAAACGGATAGAGGTCAAATCCGGGAGGACTTCTCTTGTATAGAAAATCAATTTAAAGTAACAAAAGTACCAAGATAAAATTTCCAAGAACTTCTGAAACTTAAATAACACGGCTAAACTTTAGGGAAAAGAGACGGCCAGGGAAAAGATAGGAGCAAGGCTTTACTCTACATAGCATTTCATTAATAGTTTCACATTTAGAAAATAGAAGGAAAACCGTAACACCAGGGGACAAGCTAATACCAGAATATTCCCAAGCTGACAAGCAATTTGGAGTGAAAACTGACATAGTAAAAAAAATTTAATGTACTGAATATATTCCAGCTGAGAGCCCACAATATCGGCAACTCCCAGAGGTTCTGAGCAGGCTCTCAGAGATTCACAGCATCAGAATTTCTGGGCCTCGGCCCAGCTTCCAGCCATATCCCACATACAACATTGCCTTGACTCTCTTGAGGGTTCAACCTTCATAGCAGCCTCTAAATTCAAAGCACAACTTCAGAGAAGGGAAAATGCTTTGGAATAAAGACGGGAAGATATATCTGCCTTTCAAATTTGTAAGCGTCTACTATTCAACAGAGCCAGTGAGCCCACAAGCACTGCACAGACAATTCACAACCATGGGTGACTGTTCGGATGAGAACTGGGAGGGAGGTTAGGCTAACCCCTCTAACCAACAAGCCTGACCCATCAATTCTGATACCGCATCCTACCTCTTAAATGTGGCTCCTTAACTAATTCATGCATGAATCCCCTCCTTACCTTTGTCCCCTTTCTGGTTTCCTTTCTTCTATTGTTTTACTGCTACCTGGCCTCTCCTCCCTAACACAGAAACCTCTACCAGGTCACTTTCCTCTACCTCCAAACACTGTTCTTTTCTGGGTTCAGAGCTTGGCTTTTCTCTCTCTTTGCTTTTATTTCCCTTAATCTTCATCTAATGAACTTTCCTCAGCTTCCTGTTATTACTAACGCGTGAAGCAGTCTGTTAAGGGCTATATTACTGGAGACGTTCTACTACAAAGCATTATAGACTCATAGAGCTTAGAGCCCCAAAGGGTCCCAAAATATAATGTGGCAGAGCCTTCAGCTTACAGCCTGTTAAGGTGCCTCTTTGAATTTTTCAGATACTGAAATTGAGGCTTAAAGCCAGTAAGTGTCTTGCCTACTGATAATTACCTGGAATTTGCAGCTTCTTAAGACAGAATATTTCTCATTATAAATACCACCTCTTACACATAACAACATGGAAAAAGTTTCGAGAAAAGGGTTAGGTTTTTCATACTCTTTGAGCATCGTCACTGAAATAAAAAGCCACCTGACAACACTTATTCCTGAATCCCAGTATTAGAAACAATCTACTTTTTAATTATAACGATTTTGTCTTCTACATTCTTCCTTTTTTTCCCCTTCACTTCAATATGAATAATTGGCCCTTTTTTAAATAAATGTCTCTTCTCTGGTTATTGTGTATCAACAGAAATATGGTCTCATTTTAAGGTATATTGTTTTCACCTGCCAGCTGTCATTAAAAATTGCATCTGTAAAAAGTGAGCCTTCCTCGTGGTTTTTTATGTTTTGTTTTGCCCGTGAAGGTTAATTGCAGTTCTGCTCCCATAGCTTCCTCACTGCTGTGGAGTTAACCATGGGTTCGCAGTGCTGGGAAAGGTTTATCAAAGGTCTGGAATGCAAAACAACGGCAACAATAAATACCAATTAGACCCAGGTCCTCTGCTCCCACTGCCTTCACAGATTGAAGCGGCAAATCCAGCTTTGACTTTAACGAGACTGGACTCTTCCTAAGCCACTAACAGGCTGGAGACCTGTTTCCAAGACAGCTCGTAGACCGCACGTTTTCCTTCCCGATTAAGATGATACTGTGGAGGCGCTAGTGAGCAGCATCTCTGTCCTCTACTCTCAAAACCGCTTCTCTTGTGGGCTTGCAATGTATGGGGCTTAATTAAGTGGTTAGGAGTATAAGTGACATGTGCCTCTGTCACCTGAAGTTTATTTTGTCTTAGGCTAATAATTTGAAAAACTGAAATTGGGACTTGACTGTAGGACAAAGAACATCTAAAGCGAAGCAAAAGCATATACTTTCCAATTCTGACAGACATATGCATTTCTCAACTGTCCTGTATGATTCCCTTTTTAAAATTACAGTAAAACCTTGGCTTGTGAGCATAATCCATCCTGGAAACATGCTTGTAATCCAAAGCACTTGTATATCAAAGGGAATTTCAAGAACAATTGGCTCAGTTGTGGTCATGTGACATTTGGCAACACGTACTGCTCGAATTGCAAGACATCACTCATTTATCAAGTTAAAATTTATTAGAAATGTATGTTCATCTTGTGGTACACTCACAGAACAAGTTACTCTTAATCCATGGTTTTACTGTATTTGCTTTTTAAAACAGAATAAAAAATAGAGGTAGAGTTAACTAAGAACATCAATATATAAAGATATATAAACAAATCTATCACATCAGGAAGATGGGATTCCTTTTTAAAATTCCATTATCTAATAAACAGAAAATTGCTAGTAATTTAACAAAATCATTGAAATAGTGACACAAAGACTAGCTACAGTGACCTCTAGTGTTCTTATGGCTAAACAATCAAGAGTTATAAAAAATAACTGCTTGCTCCATTCACTCCGAGTAACAAGTATCAAATCCAGTTACAATTTCTGAAGATGAGTACGTTCTCACTAGTAAGTCTTACTTTACTGGTTAACATCTCCATGAAAAGAATATAACAAGAAAGTTAAATAGTTTTTCATTATTAATATCTCACCATCCTAATATCTTTTTCATCATTGTCTATAACTTTCTAGTCATTGTTCATATGAATACGTATCAATGTATTTAACATTATATATTTTGTCCAATTGTGATCATCATTTTTTGTAATTTTAGGAAAATATTTTATTTTCTTGATTCTCAATTTGGAAATAATTTGTAAACAGGGACATCCAAGGATATATCACTGGAAAAGTGTGAGGTGCTGACATTATACTTAAGTGCTGACATTATAGCTCCATCTACTAAAACACAGGTCCAATTAGCCAACAAAGGAGAGTACTAAACTCAAAATTAGGTAATAGGAATACAGACAACAAATACCTAAATTACAGGATGCCTGGAATTCTGTTGTTCAGATTCTAGTCACCTGCAGGAGTGACAAATCAATCAATATACTGCAGTTGGCCCTAAGAGGAACCTGGTATGTGAAACAGAAATTGTTTAACTATGAGATATATTATTATGTTACCTCTGGTAATCTGGCAAAAATCTTGCAAGCTATGATTTTTCAGGAAAAAAAAACAAGCCCTATACATTCAGATCCTACAAATTGATAATCAAGTGTTCCAAACATGGAAATAAGAAATTTACATTTCTCTTCTAATGAATCCTATCTTCCACAAAGAAACAGTGACTGCAAACAAACATCTATAATGTCCTCATTTATGTCTTTCATTTGCTCTGATGGTAGGGTAGTCTTCTCATCTCATCTATCCAGTAAAGCAGCAGGCATAGTGATCTCAGAATAAAATGGTTAAGTGATAATAATGTATGGGCTGAGCTCTTGGAAACTATGGAAAAGCCATAGCTCATTAAGAGTACACTGAAATTATTAGCTCATGTTTCATGAAACATTTTATTTTTCATCTTATCCTTTTCATTTCTGCTATTGCTATGAATGGAGACCTATAGGCAAGAGAAATGAAAGATTAGAAGTATTTAACATGAAACTAGGACTACTTTTGATACATAACATTTGCAATTATGTCTTTCTTATAGTTGTCAAGTCACTGAAACAGGGACTTGATTTTTATTATTTAGTTATACTGGGATTTAAAAAGAGAGGGGAGAGGGGTACCTGGGTGGCTCAGTCATTTAAGCATTTGACTTCAGCTCAGGTCATGATTTCATGGTTCATGGGTTTGAGCCCTGTATTGGGCTCTGTGCTGACAGCTCAGAGCCTGGAGCCTGCTTTAGATTCTGTGTCTCCCTCTCTCTCTGAGGCATCTCTGAGAATCTCTCTGACAGATTCTCTGTCTCCCTCCTTGTGCTGTCTCTTTGTCTCTGAAACATTGAATAAATGTTTAAAAAAATTTTAAAGAGAGGGGAGAAATACCTATGTGGAAAGATGGGGGAGACTTTAAAAGGTAGATAAACTGAAGATGAGTTCCACACTCTCTAAAAAAGAAACATAAAAAATGAAAAATTAAATCATAATGAAAATTAAAGTCAAAAGTTGAATAAAGATTATTTTTTCTATTTTCCTCTTTTAAGTTGGCAAGTAAAGATCAGAATGATGCAAGAGCTAAGCAAAAACAAAATGAGGGTTATATGGGAATCACTGATTCCCCAAAGAGCTAATCTTGACCTATAAAACCCAGAAAAGTAGATTACTGAACATATGATGCTATCAGACTCCAGAAACAGGATCAAAGACAGTTCTATATGTTTAGCAACTCAAGTATAAGCAAGAGCATTCAAAATATTGTGATATTGAGACCTCTGGGAATTGTCTCCTCCTATATTATCTATTAACTTGATGCTTGTTATATTAAACCTCTTTTTAAATAAACTTATAACAAGAATTCAAAAAATAGGTAAAAAATATTTGCTTATGCTCAAAACAAATCTGTGCCAAGAAGATGGTCTTTCTTTCTTTCTTTTTTTTTATGTTTACTTACTTATTTTGGCCAGGGGAGGGAGAGAGAGAAAGGAAGAGAGAGAATCTCAGGCAGTCTCCATGCTGTTAGCATGGGGTCTGGGGGATGTGGAACTCTATCTCATGAACTCATGATGTAAGCAGAAATCAAAATGCAGACACTTAACCAACTGAGCCACACAGGCACCTCGAAGATGGTATTTCTTTTTAAAATTTTTTCCAAAGATGGTATTTCTTAACTAAGAGACCTTAAGGCCTTCATGGGTCTGAGAAAAGAAAAACAAGTTTATAAAACTTTACCTTTTTTTCCAAAAATAAGAAATCCTTAAATTGTTTTAAGTTAATTTTAAAATTACTTCTATAACCCTGAGACTCTAATTATTGTATATTTAGCCACTTTAGTTAACATTCCAAAGTATACCCTGAAAATAATAAAACATTAATGAAAGAAATTAAACACACAGATGAAACACATCCATGTTTATGAGTTGGAAGACTTAATATTGTTAAAGTGTCTATAATACTCAAAGTAATCTATAGATACAATGCAGTCTCTGTCAACATTCCAGTAGCAATTTAATAGAAAAAAAATCTACAGTTTATATGGAACCACAAAAGACCTCAGATAGCTAAACCAATCCTGAGCAAGAACATAGCTGGAGACATCACACTTTCTGATTTCAAAATCTATTTTACAGCCACAGTAATCAAAACAATGTAGTATTGACTAGATAAAGAGCCCAGAAATAAATCCATATACACACCATTGACTGATCTTGGACCAGAGTTCCAAGAATCCACAATGGGGACAGAATAGTCTTCTCAACAAATGGTGTTGAGAAACTGTATATCCATATGTAAAAGAAAGAAATTGAACCTCCCTAACATCAAACACACACATGCACAAAACTCAAAATGGATGAAAAATTTCAAATATAAGACTTGAAGCTGTAAAACTCTTAGCAGAAAACATAAAATAAAAGCTTTGTGACATTGGTCTTGGTAATGATTTCACGGATACAACATCAAAAGCACAGGCAACAAAAGGAATATTATACAGTTGGGGCCTCATCAAACCAAACAGCTTTTACACAGCAAAGGAAACAATCAACAGAATGGAAAGGCAACCTATGGAATGGGAAAAATATTTTCCAATCACATATCTGAAAAGGGATTAATCTTCAAAATATATACGGCACTAATACAACTCAATAGCAAAATCTTTTAAAAATGGGCAAAGGACTGTAACAGACTTTTCTCCAGGGAAGATGTACAAATGGCCCTTAAGCATTAAAAAAAAGTTCAACATCACAAATAAAAACAATAATGAGATATGACCTCAAAATTGTCAGTGACCATTATCAAAGAAACAAAGATGAGGATGGCAGGGATATAGAGATATTGGAACCTTTGCACATTGTTGGCGGGAATGCAAAATGGTGCAGCTGCTGGGGGAAACAGCATGAGGTTTCCTCCAAAATCAGAAATAGAATTATTAGGCCTGTCTGGGTGGCTCAGTCAGTTCAGCATTCAACTCTTGGTTTTGGCTCAGGTCATGATCTTGCAGCTTCATGGGTTTGAGCCCCACATCAGGCTCTGTGCTAGCAGTATGGAACCCGCTTGGAATTCTCTCTCTCTCGCCCTCTTTCTCTGTCCCTGGCTCCTTTGTGCTCTGTCTCTCTCAAATAAATAAATGTAAAAAAAAAAAAAAATAGAACTACTATATGATCCAGCAATTCTACTTCTGGGTATTTAGCCACAGAATTGAAATCAGGATGTCAAAGAGATACTGGCACATCCATGTTCACAACAGCACAGTTCACAATAGTCAAGATGTGAAAACAACCTAAATGTCTACCAGCAAATAAATAGATAAAGAAAATATTGTATATACATACAAGGGTATACTATTTTTTTTTTAAAAAAAAGGAATTCTGTAAAGTGACAATTTGAATGAACCTTGAAGATATTGTGGTAGGTAAAATAAACTAGCTACAAAAGGCAAATACTGCATGACTCCATTTACATAAAGTATCAAAGTAGGCAAAATCATTGAATCAGAGACTGAAATGGTGGTTGCCAGGATTGAAAGATGGGGAAATGGGGATTTGCTAATCAGTAGGCATAAAGGTTTAGTTAAGTAAGGTAAATAAGCTTTAGAGATCTGCTATAGACATTGTACCAATAGTCAACAATAATGTACTGTACACTTAAAAATTTATTGGGGATAAATCTCATAATTAAATAAATTTTAATCATAATAAAATAAATTTCAAAAATGATTCTTAAAAACATAAAATATAATGAATGTACCAAATCTCAATCAGTAAAAGAATTAGTCAAACTATAATAATAAAAATACTTTATATTTTGCAATAGCTTTACTCTAGTTAGATGTGAACAATGTTACTGAAGAATAGAAATGATTTGTTCAAGTGGTTTCATCAATCATTTTTCTACTTACATGGAGAATAGGAGAATGTACTAATTATTGTATGGACATATAGTATCAGGATTTCTATGCTCCAGTTATATCCTTTGTCTAAACAAATCCTTTTCAAAATATCTGTCCCACCTAAAATACACTCTCTTTAAAATGAGGCTAATAATATCCACTTCACAGGGATATTTTGATCATTAAACATGACAATGGTCACACAGTGCCTTGAATAATTCCTAAAACAGAATTAGCATATAAGGAATGATATTGATTTCACTTTTCAAAGACAACATGCTTTGGCTAAAGTAGAGCCTAGCTTATTGTACATATGACATCTTTTATAAACTGCCCCAAAGTCCTGTGACTTCTTAATTAAAGTTTTTCTTTGAGGCGTTGCCACTAAATTTTATTTCATTTTTAATCAATTTATTGAGGTATGACTTATATACAACAAAACAACCCTATTTTAAGTGTACATTTTGATGAGTTTTGGCAANTATAAAATATAATGAATGTACTAAATCTCAATCAGTAAAAGAATTAGTCAAACTATAATAATAAAAATACTTTATATTTTGCAATAGCTTTACTCTAGTTAGATGTGAACAATGTTACTGAAGAATAGAAATGATTTGTTCAAGTGGTTTCATCAATCATTTTTCTACTTACATGGAGAATAGGAGAATGTACTAATTATTGTATGGACATATAGTATCAGGATTTCTATGCTCCAGTTATATCCTTTGTCTAAACAAATCCTTTTCAAAATATCTGTCCCACCTAAAATACACTCTCTTTAAAATGAGGCTAATAATATCCACTTCACAGGGATATTTTGATCATTAAACATGACAATGGTCACACAGTGCCTTGAATAATTCCTAAAACAGAATTAGCATATAAGGAATGATATTGATTTCACTTTTCAAAGACAACATGCTTTGGCTAAAGTAGAGCCTAGCTTATTGTACATATGACATCTTTTATAAACTGCCCCAAAGTCCTGTGACTTCTTAATTAAAGTTTTTCTTTGAGGCGTTGCCACTAAATTTTATTTCATTTTTAATCAATTTATTGAGGTATGACTTATATACAACAAAACAACCCTATTTTAAGTGTACATTTTGATGAGTTTTGGCAAACATTTACACCCATGTAACCACCACCACAGTCAAATCTGAACATTAACTAGGAGTGGAGTTATGGATGTTACTGTAACTATTAGTTAACTTTATATAAAATTGTCAAATTGTGTTCCAAATGGTTATATCATATTATTCCTCAGCAGTATATGAGAACTCTGTTTGCTTTTCATCGTTGCTAACACTTGGTATTGTCAGTTTTTTTAATTTAGCCATTGTAATGGGTATAGCTTGGTATTACATTGTGGTTTTACTTTTGTCTTTTCCTATTGAATACTCTTGTTGAGCACCTTTTCATGTGTTTATTGCTCACTCAAAAGTCTTCTTCATTGAAGTGTCTGTTAAAATCTTTTACCAATCTTTTAAGCCCTTAATAAAGGTGGACACCTGGGTAGTTCAGTCGGTTAAGTGTTGGACTCTAGATTGCGGCTCTGGTCACAATCTCACAGTCGTGAGATTGAGCCCCATGTTGGACTCTGGGCTAAGTGTGGGGCCTGCCTGGGACTCTCTCTCCCCTACTCACATCTCTTCCCCTACTCATGCTTTCTCTCACTGTCTCAAAAATAAATAAAATAAAGTTTTAAAAATCTTAAGTTTTTTAAATTATCTGATTCCTTCTGAATATCTAGCACAAGACCCACTGAAGCATCTTTCTTTATGGCAGTTCCAGTGTAAAAAGCTGCTGAGGCGAATTTAACTAAGATTAAATCTCTGAGGTGACCGATGGAACAGTGGGGTAAAAAACAAAATGACAAAGATATTGAGAAGTGAATCCAAAGAAAAGCTGTAGGCAGAAAACAAGAAAAAACCCATCATAGTTGGTGGCCAGGAGCATCAGGAAAGTATTCGGCTTTAAAAATTAGCTAAGGAGAAATTTCAGAACAAAGACTGAATCATGAGTATAGGGTGAATTTGTTTATGTGATACTGAGTGTTTTTGTGGAGTCAGGCATGGAAACTTAGAGAAGTCAAATAAGATTGGACAAGTATGATATTGTCACTTTTTTTTAATTTATTTATTTCCGAGAGAGAAAGACAGCGTGAACAGGGGAGGGTCAGAGAGAGAGGGAGACACAGTTTTCGAAGCAGGCTCCAGGCTCCAAGCTGGCTGTCAGCACAGAGCCCGACGCGGGGCACGAACCCACGAACCGCGAGATCATGACCTGAGCCAAAGTCGGACGCTTAACCGACANCTCTCTCACTGTCTCAAAAAAAAATAAAGTTTTAAAAATCTTAAGTTTTTTAAATTATCTGATTCCTTCTGAATATCTAGCACAAGACCCACTGAAGCATCTTTCTTTATGGCAGTTCCAGTGTAAAAAGCTGCTGAGGCGAATTTAACTAAGATTAAATCTCTGAGGTGACCGATGGAACAGTGGGGTAAAAAACAAAATGACAAAGATATTGAGAAGTGAATCCAAAGAAAAGCTGTAGGCAGAAAACAAGAAAAAACCCATCATAGTTGGTGGCCAGGAGCATCAGGAAAGTATTCGGCTTTAAAAATTAGCTAAGGAGAAATTTCAGAACAAAGACTGAATCATGAGTATAGGGTGAATTTGTTTATGTGATACTGAGTGTTTTTGTGGAGTCAGGCATGGAAACTTAGAGAAGTCAAATAAGATTGGACAAGTATGATATTGTCACTTTTTTTTAATTTATTTATTTCCGAGAGAGAAAGACAGCGTGAACAGGGGAGGGTCAGAGAGAGAGGGAGACACAGTTTTCGAAGCAGGCTCCAGGCTCCAAGCTGGCTGTCAGCACAGAGCCCGACGCGGGGCACGAACCCACGAACCGCGAGATCATGACCTGAGCCAAAGTCGGACGCTTAACCGACAGAGCTACCCAGGCGCCCCGATATTGTCACTTTCATAATCTTCCATCTTGTTGTTGTTTTAGGTTTAGTGCTTTAATATTCCAAGTTGACACTGACTCCTTGTCCTAACTGTAAAAGCAGGCTCTAGTTCTTAGGGCAAGAGACATGGCTTTTTCCCTTTGATATGTTTGTAATTAACACCTATAATCTTGACAAAATGCTTCATCTTTCTGCCTCTCAATTTCCCCTGACAACTGTGCAAACACACCTTGAATTATAAAAGCTATATCCTTAATCTTTTGTACAAGTAAGAGCAAACAAACAACAAAACAATTTGGGCTAAAACCAATGAGTCCCAGAAATCTTCACAGAAAGTTGATAGCTAAAGATTATTCACATGTTGGATGTGTGCTCTAACCACAGGGACTATGCAAAACAGTTTATTTACAAAAAATTAATAATAAGTAGGAAGTGAAGGCTGCAATGTTTAAGAATCCCATCTGAACATGCCTGCCTTTGACACTGCCACATCAGGAAAACAGAGATGTAATCACAATGGGACGGCGTCCTGATTCCTTTTCTTTCTTTTACATCTTTGGATCCCATTCCTCTTAGTCTTCTTTAATCAAAAAAACTCAAAATGACATAAGTAGGGTGGAAGAGATATCCCTAGATCCTATTCACACATGTCTCTCAGCTGCCTTGAAAGAGTACATCAACATTCACCTCTGAAGAAAGGGTTTTCATAGGATCTCTTTTCTACCAAGTGCATATGGAATCCCCACTCTAGACACTGCAGCAGCAAGCAAGGCTTATCTTGGTTTTCTATTACATTATTTTCCTTTTATGGCAAAGGTGCTAGTACGACTGGCTGACAGAAGAGTAAAGGAGAGCAATGTCTCTACAATGCATCTCTCGGTATTTTCACTTTGCATCTGAAGAGAAGTTTTGTATTATAGATATTTTCATTACACATTAGGAAGAAGAAAAGAGCTAAATTACTATGATTTCTATATGAACTAGTCAACAAAAATATTTCTTAAAACTTAAGGCTAAAAAATCATTAGCATATGCAACAAAAAATAAACTGTGAATAATAAATAAAAGTGAACAAGATGTAATCATAATATTAAAATTTTTTAAACATAAAGGAATTAATTTTTGCTACAGATAAGTCTTTTTTAATGTTTTTCCTTTAATTAATGTATTTTTGAAAAATATTTGATTGTCAAGTTGGTTTCCATATAACATCCAGTGCTCATCCCAACAAGTGCCTTCCTCCATGCCCATCACCCCCTTTACCCCCTCCCCTACACACATCAGCCGTCAGTTGCTTCTCAGCATTCAAGAGGCTCTGATGGTTTCCCTCCCTCCCTCTACCCAACTATTTTTTCCCTTCTCCTCCCCCAAGGTCCTCCATTAAGTTCCTCCTAATCCACCTATATGTGCAAATATATGGTACCTGTTTTTCTCTGCCTGACTTATTTCGTTCAGCATAACACCCTCAAGGTCCATCCATGTTGCTACACATGGCCAGATTTCATTCTTTCTCATTGCCATGTAGTATTCCATTATATAGATAAACCACATTTTCTTGATCCATTCGTCAGTTGATGGACACTTAGGTTCTTTCCATGTTTTGGCTATTGTTGAGAGGGCTGCTATGAACATTGGGGAACATGTGCCCCTATGCATCAGCACTCCTGGGTCCCTTGGGTAAATTCCTAGCAGTGCTATTGCTGAGTCATAGGGGAGTTCTATTGTTAATTTTTTGAAGAATCTCCACACTTTTCCAGAGGGGCTGCACCACTTTACATTCCCACCAACAGTGTAGGAGGGTGCTCATATCTCCACATCCTCGTCAACATCTATAGTCTCTTGATTTGTTCATTTTAGCCACTCTGACTTGTGTGGGGTGGTATCTGTGTGTTTTTGATCTGCATTTCCCTGATGCTGCAGGACATTGAGTATCATTTCATGTGTCTGTGGGCCATCTGGATGTCCTCTTTGGAGAGGTGTCTGTTCATGTCTTCTGCCTATTTCTTCACTGGATTATTTTGTTTTTCAGGTGTGGAGTTTGGTGAGTTCCTTATAGATTTTGGATACTAGCCCTTTATCTGATATGCAACTATCTTTTCCCATTCCATCGGTTGCCTATTAGTTTTATTGATTGTTTCCTTTGCCGGACAGAAGCTTTTTATCTTGATTAGGTTCCAATAGTTCATTTTTGCTCTTGATTCCCTTGCCTTTGGGGATGTGTCGAGTAAGAAACTGCTGCGGTTGAGGTCAAGGAGGTTGTTTCCTGATTTCTCCTCTAGGGTTTTTATGGTTTCCTGTGTCACATTCAGGTCCTTTATCAATTTTAAGTTTATTTTTGTATATGGTGTGAGAAAATTATCTGGTTTCATTCTTCTGCATACTGCTGTTCAGTTTTCTCAGCACCATCTGTTAAAGAGGCTGTCTTTTTTCCATTGGATACTCTTTCTCGCTTTGTCAAAGATTAGTTGGCCATACATTTATGAGTCCAATTCTGAATATTCTATTCCATTGGTCTATGTGTCTATTTTTGTGCTAATACCATACTGTGTTGATGATGACAGCTTTGTAGTAGAGGCTAAAGTCTGGGATGGTGATGTCTCCTGTTTTGGTTTTCTTTTTGAATATTACTTTGGCTATTCGGGGTCTTTTGTGATTCCATACAAATTTTAGGATAGTTTTTTTCCAGCATTGAGAAGAATGATAGTGCAATTTTGATTGGGATTTCATTAAATTTGTAGATTGCTTTGGGTAGTCGTGACATTTTAACAGTATTTATTCTTCCGATCCACGAGAATGGAATGTTTTTCCATTTCTCTGTGTCTTCTTCAATTTCCTTCATCAGTTTTTTAAGTTTTCATCATACAGATCTCTTACATCTTTGGTTAGGTTTATTCCTAGGTATTTTATGGTTTTTTTGTGTCATTGTGAAAGTGATCAGTTTCTTGATTTCTCTTTCTGTTGCTTCATTATTGGTGTATAAAAATGCAACCGATTTCTGTACGTTGATTTTGTACCCTGCAACTTTGCTGACTTCTTGGATCAGTTCTAGTAGGCTTCTGGTGGAGTCTGTCAGGCTTTCTATGTAGAGTATCATTTTGTCTGTGAAAAGTGAAAGGTTGACTTCTTCTTTGTCAATTCTAATGTCTTTTATTTCCTTTTGTTGTCTTATTGCTGATGCTAAGACTTCCAGCACTATGTTAAACAACAGTGGTGAGAGTGGACATCCCTGCCGTGTTCCTGATCTCAGGGGAAAAGCTCTCAGTTCTTCTCCATTGAGGATGATGTTAGCTGAGGGCTTCTCATAGATGGCTTTTATGATGTTAAATAAGTTCCTTCTATCTCAACTTTCTCGAAGGTCGTTCTTAAGAAGGGATGCTGTATTTTGTCAAATGCTTTTTCTGCATCTATCAACAGATCATATGGTTTTTATCTTTTCTTTTGTTAATGTGATGTATTACATTCATTGATTTGCAAATATTGAACCAGCCCTGTAAGCCAGGAATGAATCCCACTTGATCATGCTGGATAATTCTTTTTATGTGCTGTTGGATTCGATTTGCAAGTATCTTGTTGAGGATTTTTGCATCCGTATGCATCAAGGATATTGGCCTGTAGTTCTCTTTTTTTGCTGGGTGTCTGGCTGGCTGGAATCAAAGTGATGCTGGCTTCATAGAATGAGTCCGGAAGTTTTCCTTTGATTTCTATTTTTTGGAATACCTTGAGAAGAATGGGTATTAACTCTGATTTAAATGTCTGGTAGAATTCCCCAGGGAAGCCATTAAATATCTTCACTAGTTATGGGTCTGTTCATATTTTCTATCTCTTCCCATGTGAATTTTGGTAGTGAGTGTGCATTTAGGAATTTGTCCATTTCTTCTAAGTTGACAGTTGACATATAATATTTCATAGTATTCCCTGATAATTGTTTGTATTCTGAAGGATTGGTTGTACTAAGTACATTTTCATTCATGACTTTGTCTATTTGGGTGCTCTGTCTTTTCTTTTTGAGAAACCTGGCTAGAGGTTTGTCAATTTTGTTTATTTTTTTCAATAAAATCAACTCTTGGTTTCCTTGATATGTTAAACCGTTTTTTTGGATTCTATATTGTTTATTTCTGCCCTGATTTTTATTATTTCTCTCTCCAACGGGGGTTGTAGTGCTCTTGTTGCTCTCCTTCTAGCTCCTTTAGGTGCGCTATTAGATTTTGTACTTGTGCTTTTTCTAATTTTTTGAAATAGGCATGGACTGAAATGTACTTTCCTCTTAGGACTGCCTTTGCCACATCCCATAGGGTTTGTATTATTGTATTTTCATTTTCATTTGTTTCCATATATTTTTGAATTTCTTCTCTAATTGCCTGATTGGCCCATTCATTCTTTAGTAGGGTGTTCTTTAACCTCCATGTTTTTGGAGGTTTTCCAGACTTCTTCCTGTGATTGATTTCAAGGTTCATAGCATTGTGATCTGAAAGTGTGCATGGTATGATCTCAATTCTTTTATTTACTGAGGGCTGCTTTATGTCCCACTATGTGAATTATCTTGGAGAATGTGCCATGAGCACTTGATTAGAAAATGAATCTCATAGCCTCAGAATGTAGAATTCTAAATATATCTTCAAATCCATCTTGTCCAATGTGTCATCAAGTCCATTGTTTCTGTGGTGACTTTCTGTCTAGTTGATCTAGCCATTGCTGTAAGTGGAGTATTAAAGTCCCCTGCTATTAGCACATTCTTGTCCATAAGATTATTCCTGTTTGTGATTAATTATTTTATGTATATAGGCGCTTCTGTATTCGGTGCATAGACATTTATAATTGTTAGCTTTTCTTGATGGATAGACCCTGTAATTATTATATAATGCCCTTCTTCATCCCTTGTTACTTCTTTTACTTTAAAGTCCAGTTTGTCTGATATAAGTATAGTTACTCCAGCTTTCCTTTGACTTCCAGTAGCATAATATATATTTCTCCATCCCCCTTACTTTCAATCTGAAGGTGTCTCAGGTAAAAAATGAGATTCTTTTAGACAGCAAATAGATGGATTTTGGTTTTTTATCCATTCTGGTACCCTATGTCTTTTGATTAGAGAATTTAGTCCATTTACATGCAGTGTTATTATTGAAAAATATGGGTTTAGAGTCATGGTGTTTTTTGTAGTATTCATGCTTGTGGTGGTGTCTCTGGTACCTTATGTTCGTTGCAACATTTCCCTCATAGAGTCCCCCTCAGGATTTCTTGTAGGGCTGGTTTGGTGGTGACGAATTCTTTCAATTTTTGTTTATTTGGGAAGACTTTTATCTCTCTTTCCATTCTGAATGACAGGCTTGCTGGGTAGCGGATTCTTGGCTGTATATTTTTTCTTTTCATCACATTGAAAATTTCCTGCCATTCCTTTCTGGCCTGCCAACTTTCAGTAGATAGGTCTGTCACCACTCTGATCAGTTTCCCTTTTTATGTTAGGGCCCTTTGTTCCCTAGCTGCTTTCAGAATTCTCTCTTTGTCCTTATATTTTGCCAGTTTCACTATGCTATGTTGTGCAGAGATCAATTCAAGTTATGTCTGAGGCGAGTTCTCTGTGACTCTTGGATTTCAATGTCTGTTTCCTTCCCCAGGTTGGGGAAGTTCTCTGCTATAATTTGTTCAAGGACTCCATCAGAGCCTTTCCCTCTTTCTTCCTCTTCTGGAATTCCTATGATATGGATATTGTTCCATTTGATTGTATCACTAAACTCTCTTCACTCAACACGAACTCTCTTTTCATGTTCCTGGATCTGTTTATCTCTCTTTTCCTCAGTTTCCTCTTTTTCTATAATTATGTCTTTTAATTTACCTATTCTCTCTGCCTCTTCGATCTGTGCATTGGACGTGTCCATTTTATTATGCACCTCATTTATAGCATTTTTTAATTCATCACAACTCTTTTTAAGCTCCATAGTCTTTGTAGCAATAATTTCTCTGATGTCTTCCAGGCCTTCTTCAAGCCCAGCGATTAATTTTATGACTCTTGTTCTAAATTCTTGTTCAGTTATGTTGCTTATATCTGTTTTGAGCAGTTCTTTAGCTATCATTTCTTCCTGGAACCTTTTTAAAGGAGAATTCTTCTGTTTCTTCATTTTGGCTAGCTTTCTGTCTCTTGTTAGTTTTAAAAGCTTGTTATGCCCTCTGCACCTGCGAGTACTGCACTATTAAAGAAGGCTCTGTGACTGTCCAGGGCCTGTCTATTTAGGAAGTGTTCTTTAAATGGTGTCTCTTGGTCTCTCTTGTTAAGACTTTTTGTTTATTTTTTTTCCCCTTCATGTAGTGGTATTTGGGACTCTCCACCATGTGTACTTTGGCTTTTCTTGAGGTAGCCCTGGATAAGAAAACAGACAGAAAAACACACAGGGAACAAAGGCACACAAATGCACAGACAACTCCAACAAAAAAGCAAACTTAAAAGAAAAAAGAAAAAGAAAGAAAAAGAAAAAAGATGGAGGAAAAATAAATAATCAAAATTAAAAATTAAAAAATTAAAAAATAGAAAAGATGAAAAGAAAAAAGAAAAGAACCCAAAAGACAAAGGACAGTCCAAAAACATAAAACCAGAATTTCCATCTACAAATAAAGAGCAGGGTGTATGCAGTGCTGATGAAAAAGCATATAAAAAGAGAGAAATGACAGGGAGGAAAGAAAGCCAAATTGGACAATGACCACACAGAAAGACTAAAAGGCTTAATTCAGAGAGAGAAAGAGGAGAATATGGTAAGAGGCGAGAAGAAAGAAAGCAAGATAATGTTACTCAGAGAAACTGTATAGTCTGATTACTCCAGAAAGAGATAGAAAGGTAGTGGAGGGGGTGTAGAATATATATCTAGAGAATGGATTTAGTGTGATTGTTTAAGCAAGCCAATGTCCAAAGTGCCCAGTCCAGCAGAGGGGAGGGATATGAATGAGACAAGGGAAAATATATCTGAATGAAAGAATTGACCTACTATTAATCATGGCGTGCATCTATGTTGGTCTTTCCCCGGGCTCTGATTAAAAAAAAAAAGCAGCTCTTAGCGGGGATGAGCGTGGTTTGGTGTAGACAGTTCTTAGCCTCCACTGCGTCAGACAGCACTCCCTGAGGTCCTGCCTTGGTGGTTGTGGGGAGAAAAATGGCGGCACTCCAGTCCCTTCTGGAATCAAGCGTTGCATATCACTCTTTTGGGTCCCATCTCCCTGTGCTGTGGGCGTAGCCAAGGTGGCCCATATTCTATGTCCCAAGCCATGCCTCGTTTCCAGATCTTAGTCCATGAGCTTTTGTGATACCGCCCAAAATATGAACCCGCAGAACGAGTCCTTCCGAGCAGTTTCAAGCCGGCCGCTTTCCCACTGGCGATGGATCTGAGCTGGAAGAGCAGCGGAGCAGTTTCGGGCCACGCTGCTTCCCCTCCAGATCGAGCTGGAGAGCAGAGAAGCAGTTTCTCCCGGTGCCGCCTGGGACCGGGACGTCCAGCTTAAAGTCAGCTCTTCAGCTGGAAACTAGATCACTCTCTGTCCGGAGCCAAGGTTTTTCTCTTCTCCAGGGACAGGGACAGTTCTTTGAGCATTTTCAGGCGCTCTTTCTTTTCCTTTCAACTCACCGCGGCTCCCCACAAAGGGGGCTCCCTCCTCTCCCTCCGTGTCTCAGGCCCCGGCCCATTTTTATCTTCCCCAGTTTACACTCACACACCTATAAGGTTGTTTTCTCAGCGGACTCTGTCTCCTTTATCTCCCAAACTCCTGCGATTCTGTAAGGGTTCCTATGGCTTCAGGCCTTCTCCGTTTGAGAGACGGAGGCTAGTGAAAATGTACGGACCTCCCTACTTCTCTTCTGGCAGTATTCAATTGAGTTATTTACCTGGGTATGTAGCCCACTGCAATTCCAACAGATCTGTAAGTGGGAAAATATGACGATGTTCATTACAGTGTTGTTGGTGGTGACAGGAAGTGAAGGCTACTTGGATATTCTTCCCTGGGTAAGTATGGGATAGATACAATGTAATGAACATTACAAAGTACTATGCAATAGTTAAAAGGAACACACCTATAGAGTGCTGGTAGAGAGGGTTGGGTGGGGGGGAAGGGAGGCAGGGAATGTGCAAACATGAATGATAGCAATAGCACAATACTATGTATGAAAATTTTTCAAATGTACATATTAACAACAATATACATTTGAAAGAATTCATATGTTCAGGGTGCCTGGGTGGCTTAGTCGGTTAAGCGTCTGACTTTTGCTTAGGTCATGATCTCGCGGTTCGTGGGTTCGAGCCCCGCATCGGGCTCTGTGCTGACTGCCAGCTCAGAGCCTGGAGCTTGTTTCCAATTCTGTGTCTCTCTCTCTCTCTCTGACCCTCCCCTGCTCACTCTGTCTCTCTCTCCTTTTATGTTTTTAAAAATAAAAACATAAAAATTTTTTTTAAAGAATTCATATGTTCAAAAAGATAGATGTTAGATATATGACATTGATTGCTCATAAGGAGCAAGTATGTAAATGGGAAATGGAAATAGGAATAAACGAACAAATAAATAAAACAAGAGAAGGGAGTTGCAGGAACAACACTGGTAGATAACTAAAGACCAGAAAAAAAAAAAACAAAACAAAACAAAAACAGAGAGAGATAGAGACAAAGTGCTCTTTTTAGGAAAGTGCCAAGATAAGTACTACCCCTGTACTCTTTTCTGTGAAAGTAATAGTCTTCTAAAACACAGATAAACTAGAAATATCTTCTGTTGGAAGAGAAACAATCTTTCTTTGAAGTATGAACATAGAGAATGGAAGGGTTTGGAACATATTACTCCTAGAATTCTTCTGGCCACACTTGGGACAACAACCAACAGACCAAAATAGCCATGGTAATAGCTGAATTAAGCCACTTTTAAAACAGACTCCACATGCCACTGTTTTCAAACAAACTTACAAGGAGTGAGGCTAGCCTAGACCACATAGTAAACACAATCCATTGATGTTAATCCCAGTAAAACATCATCCAATATCTTAACATGCCAATTCTCTGTATTTATCGTTAGAAATATATTTTGGAAACTATGAAGACTTACTCTTACCTATTTCCTTTAAAAAGTAGAAACAAACTCTGGAAATCTTTAAGTAAATAGTTGTAGGGGCACCTGGGTGGCTCAGTCGGTAAGCGTCCGACTTCAGCTCAGGTCATGATCTCATAGTCTGTGGGTTCCAGCCCCATGTCAGGCTCTGTGCTGACAGCTAGCTCTGAGCGTGGAGCCTGCTTCAGATTCTGTATCTCCCTCTCTCTCTGACCCTCCCCTGCTCACGCTGTCTCTCTCTCTCAGAAAAAAAAAAAAAATTAAAGAGGCACCTGGGTGGTTTAGTCGTTAAGCGTCTGACTTTCGCTAAGGTCATGATCTCACGGTTCGTGGGTTCGAGCCCCACATCGGGCTCTGTGCTGACTGCCAGCTCAGAGCCTGGAGCCTGTTTCAGTCTATGACTCCCTCTCTCTCTGACCCTCCCCTGCTCACGCTCTCTCTCTCTCTCTCTCTCCTAGAAATAAATTTAAAAAAACATTAAAAAAAATTAAAGAAAAATAGTTGTAATTGAACTTTACCTTGGAGAGTATATAGGTGAACTTGAGTTTGGGGGAGGAATTGAAATGTTTCAAAACTTTTGTCTTCTATAAAGAATAACCTATTCTTTTATTTAAAAGCAGCCTGATGAAATTTCAGTTGTCTAACAGAGAAAACATTTGAAAGGTGCATGCCAGTTCCTACATTTTAAGGGTTGTTAACAGCTTCTATGGGAAAAAATTTTTTTTTTTGGATTTCATGACCAAGTAGTTTGACAAACTGTGGGTTAAACGAAGTTTCATGTTTCATAAACAACAGGACTATGCCAATGTGCACTATGAATATTCCAGATGTATAGGGTGCAGCATTTCCTAATTTAATCCAACTGTGGATGGACACTATGCATTACTGAGAACTTTGGGAGGAGACTAGTGTTCTTTGATAGATACTCAAGAAATGCTACTGTAGGTCAGGTGTGACCATATCCAGTTGATCATCAAAATCACCTAGACTAAATAGGTTGATAGATAGATAGATAGATGGATAGACAGATAAGCAGGCATAAATACAGACTGCGGATACCATCCAGACTGATAGATTCAGAATTCTGATGGAAATGGGGAGAATGTCATAGGGATCTCACAAATACGTGTTTTTAATAAATTCCAGGTAATTTTCATAATTAAGTATCATGCACAGATAAAGACTCACATAGACACAGTATTCCAAAAGTCTTTTTATAGTTTTAAGCTTTAATAAGCTCAGAAGTAAAACACTACACACTTAGAAAAAAAATGTTCAAAATGTTAAAGTTGTTACATGTTGACATGTTTCTTATTAACATTTAACATAACCATTGTCTTGTACTATATATTGTTGTAGTCAATTTTTAAACTTTTAAAAATAAAACTAGGTATGCATCCACATTTCAGGGATTGTATCTGTAATCCTAGCCTTAACATCATTCAAAGAATGAAGTATTAAAGCAAACACAACAGTTTTGATGTGACCCCACGAGGGTCTAAGGAAGAAAGATCAGGTTAATGAAGTGGACAGAGACAGTATCTCTACCAGAAACTATGGCATGAAAAACACTAATATTAAAAATTTACTTTTTATTATTATTTACTTGAACTATTACATCAACAATGTCATTGTATATGAACATGGTAATATTAGATGTTTGTGATAAATATCATGAGGAATAAAAAAAAATCATGAGGAATAAGAGTGCTCGAGCTGCTTTCTAAATTATCAAAGTAAACTTACAGTCAATATAACTGTGATGTGCATTATACTTTTAAGAAAAGTAGTAATCTGTGAACTAATTGATTATAATTGCTACATTAACGAGATATTCAATTAACAAAAATATCTAATCCCCATTCATTGTAGATAAATAGGAAAATTACCATTTTAATTTAAGCAAACTTACAAGAAGAAATACGTACAGAGTCATTTAAATAAAGCACTTTAAGTATGGTAATATAATTATTTTAAATAATTAAACTTTCAAATTATGTTTTTTATGTTTGTAACAGTTATATTTCTTATTTAAAATTGAATTTTAATTTTTAACTTTAAGTTTGGGCCCCTGTATGAATTATATATATATATATGATATACATATCATATATATATACATATATGATATACATATCATATATATATCACATATATATATGATATATATGTGTGATATATATATATATATATCACTCATGTAAGTGACAGTGTGGGTACACAGTTTAAAGCCACTGACCATTCATTCAGTGAGACATCATTATTCAAGCAAATGTTTATTGAGTGCCAACTCTATGGCTGGTACTGTTTGAAACAGAGTTTATTAACTAAAGAAACAGATAAAGTCCATGACCTTATGCTGTTTATATTCTACTTAGGGAAGCCACAAAATAAACAAATAAATAGTTAAAACATAATGTATGCTAGATCTGATAGTGACATGGATGTCACTGAAGCAGGGAAGAGGAAGAGAAAATTTCGAAGGGAGGAGGAAGAAAAAAGTTCCTTTCTTATTTAAGGTAATTAAGGAAGGTGTCCTTGTTAAGTGACATTGGAACAGAGATATGAGGGAACAGAGGAAGCATATTACATTATTATCAAGGAAGAACAGTTCAAAACAGAGGAACTAGTAAGCACAAAGGTGCATAGGGAGTGTGCTAGGGAGAAGGAAGGAACTCCAAAGAGCCAGCATGGCTGGCACAGAGCAAGAGATGGAGAGAACAGCTGGGCAAGCACAAGAGTGGTTTTGAGCATAGTGGTATGACCTGATTCACTTTTAAAAGGAGAGACTATTGCAATAATCTCAGCACAAGATGGTGGCTATGAGAAATAGTATGATAATGGGGGCAGTGGTCAGAAGTGGTGGAACAAGATAGGTAGCAGACTGGATTTGGGCTATGAAAGAAAAAAAAGATGGTTTGGGACCTGAGCAATTAAAAAGACAGAGACCTCATTTTACAGAAACAGGAAAAATCACTAAAGAATTAGGTGCAGGGGAGTGGAGATGAAAAATCAAGAGTTCAGTTTAAATCTGAAATACTTAAGAAAGTTGACATTGATTTGCAGTGTATGCAGCTGAATATGGAGTTTTCAGTTTAGAGTAGAGTGCCATAGATAAATACATAATGTTGGATATTGTCAGCAAAACTGGAATTATAAGAGATTACTTAGGGAGTTAGTGTATATAAAAAAGGGAAGACCATCAGAGGTCTTGATGTTAGAGGCTGGAGAGTGAGGTGAAACCCTCGAGGATGCAGAGAAGGAGTGGCCAATGTGATAGATGGGGACTAAGAAATGGAAACACTCATATTCTCCATGTATATGGGTTTCTTAATGCTTCCTCTGATACTTGACTGAAATACCAAGATTAATTATAAAATAATGATGTGATTCAAGTTTTTCCAAAATCCAAATGGATATATAAAAATACAGTTGTATCATTCTCTCTTTCTGACAGACAAGGAAGTAAATGAAAAATAAACAAGTTAACATGAATGATTTTTTTAATCCAGATTAGTTCATAAACTCAATCTTGGTTTTTGACAGATTTATCCTTCTATGTCTGAGGAACAACAGCATTTGATATTCATCCCAAATATGTTTTGGTACAAGAGAACTCAAGAGGTGTTGTAAGTTATCAAAGCAAACTTACATTCACTATAATTGCAATGTACATTACACTTGTATGAAAAGTAGCAATCCATGAATTGTACAATTGTAACTCTTAAATTCATTTTTTAATGTTTCTGTATTTATTTTTGAGATAGAGATAGAGACAGCATGAGCAGAGGAGGGTCAGAGAGAGAGGGAGACAGAATCCAAAGCAGTCTCTAGGCTCTGAGCTAGCTGTCAGCACAGAGCCCGATGCAGGGCTCGAACCCACGAACCATGAGATCATGACCTGAGCCGAAGTCAGATGCTTAACTGACTGAGCCACCCAGGCGCCACTGTAACTCTTAAATCAATAAGGTATTCATATAACAAAAATGCCCATTCTTCAATCATTATAGAAGGGTCATTCACATTTAAATAAACTTACAGACAGTAATATGTGCAGAGAGGTGCTTGAGTAAAACTGTTTAATGACAAAAATTAGAAAGAAGATTTTTTAAAAAGACCTCACTACATCGTTACAACATACATGCATGATTGTCTTCTTATGTTATAATAGATTAGTAATGAATGGATGTATCAAACAGAGAAGCTTAAAGATTAAAACGTATTTCAGGAGGACCAACCTAAAGTGTATTGCTTAGGCATCTACCTGCAAGTAGTGACTTGAGGAGCAACCATATCTGTAGAGAATGCAAGTATAATAAAAGGAAGGGGAATTTAGCAGTATGGGTAAAGAATGTCATCAATTTAAAGAGATTTTAAGACTGGTCGCTGGACAAGAAAATTTCACACATCTTACTCATGAAAGAAATTTGATAGAGGATTTCTTAAGTCTAACAACAACCTTAAACATTGACTTCAGATTACCAATAATGACGTGAAGTAGGAAGAAACTTTTCTCAACTGTCAATAACTTAAAAAATGTGATCCATTATGTCAAAGAAAACACAAAATCATTTTTTCATGTTCTTTATAGAAACTGATATTACAGTATCGCATTAGCATGTGAAGAAGCAACAAAAATATATGTTGCCGAGCGTGCTGAGTAAAGCTATTTTGGTGTGGCAGTCCAGTAAAATGATCATGCTATTTTTCTAGATTTTGTGGTGTTAGCCATATTTGTCAGCTTTTGAAATTCTAAAATTTGTTAGGCTTTTGCTCATTATAAATGTTTCCTTTTGTACCTAATTTTGTATTATTTTTGCAAAAGAAGTCCCATAGACTTTTATTGTATAAACTTCCAGCCCTACAAAACCCAGACGTATCACATCCACAGATTCTTTACAAAGAATGGGTCCACAGTGAAGCAGCCCAGGGAATGGCCAGGTATGTGGCAAAGAGAAAGATGGAAAGATGTTCTCACTCTCAGAGATTGCAAACCTGAGAGGAGCAAGGAAATGAGTAATTTCCACAAGCCAGAGAAGAGCAGGAGAAAAAAGAGCCATCTTGGAAGGGAATACCCACCATGGGACAACGGGTCAGTGATGAAGTGCAAAAACTGTACTGCACAGTCTTTTTCTATGGTACAGTGTCTTTTCCGTGGTCTTCCCTGTTTGGGTCATATTCCAGAAACTTTAAATACTGCATTTTTAGCTAGTTAAATATTTCATTTATATACTTTCAAGAAACTGGTTTAGACTAACTTCAATATTTATTTTGGGGCTAATCACAGACAATCTAAGAATGAGAAAGAATCTTAGCAATGCTATAGACCTGGCTTCATTTGACAAAGAGGAAACTGGACTTTCTCAAGACCACAGAGATCATTGGAAATAAAAGTTCAATCTCAATCAAGTTATCAAACATAATTGAGTATCTCTTCTGTCTTTGATAGAAATGAGAACAATATAGGAAGAACCAGCCTCATATGCTTAACATTTAAGGTTAAAATATAATGTTTAGGACCATTAATAATACACATAGGAAAGACCCCAAATGTCCATTGACTGATGAATTGGTAAAGAAGCTGTGGTATGTATGTGCAATAGAATATTACTCAGTAATCAAAAAGAATGAAATCTTGCCATTTGCAACAATGTAGATAAAACCTGAGTGTATTATGCTAACCGAAATAAGTCAGAGAAAGATAAATATCATATGATTTCACTCATATGTGGAATTTAACAAACAAAACAGATGAACATAGGGTAAAGGAAGGGAAAACAAGATAAAAACAGAGAGGGGGCAAACCATTAAGAGACTCTTGAATACAGAAAACAAACTGAGGTTTGCTTGAGGCGTGATGGGTGGGGAATGGGTTAAATGGGTGATGGGCATTAAGGAGGGCACTTGTTGGGATGCGCGTTGGGTGTTATATGTAAGTGATGAATCACTAAATTCTACTCCTGAAACTATTATTACACTATATTTTAACTAACTTGGATTTAAGTAAATTTTAAAAAAATAAAAGAAAAACAAAATAAAATAAAAAATAATTTACATTAACACTAGATATATATGTGTGCACATATGTATAGCATATATTATGTATATATATAGGATTATGTATATAGGATATACAGTGTATAGTCAGTTATTTCAGAGCAATAAAATGAAAATGTTATAAAATCATGAGAAAACTTTATTAAATACCAATATAAGAATATTTTATCATTCATGAAAGAATTCTAGGGCATTGATTTATTCACTAATTGTTAACATTAGTATTAACAGGAAAAGTGAAAAATATTTTTATTACTGACTATGAAAGCGTACAAAATCAATTATAATTGATAGATAGATAGAACTGAACAATCTATTACTTGTTCATATTTTCTGGTTTTATAATTTAAATGAATGCTCCACTTCTTTTTAAAAGCAAATTATTTTTAAGTAAATGTCAACTAGATTATATATACGAGTCCTCAGAACTATGAGATAAATAAAGTATGGATCTTAGCAGTGAGGAAGTCAAAGTCAACAAGATTACTTTGTAAATCACCTCTGTCCTTAAAACACCCCAAATTAGTTTTCTCTTTAGCTGGACTCATGAGAGCAGTGTTCCATCAAGTTAATCCCCCAAAAACCAAACTTCAAAACTCTAAAGAGATTTGTCTTTCCTAATCTAAATTAAAACAGTGAAAGGGACAGATTAAAACACAAAAGAGGTCATGGAAATTTCAAAATTATTCCATTCCACATCACCTTCTGTCTTCTACCCCCATCTCACCCCACTCCCTGAAAAAGCTTAAAAATGAGTCCGGAGTACATTTGCCTTCTAGTAATATCACCGCTGTCTGAAAGCTGGGGAGAAACTCAGCAGGATTATGGTTTCTTCCTTTTCTGTTGTTGTTGTGTTTCATACTGTTCATTTTGGGGTTTTTGAAAACTGAAGAAAGAATAGGCAGCTGGATGGACAGACAGACAATTGCTTGGAGCCAGATTATTAGTAGCTTAAGTAGTAATCTTTTAAGTGTATTGCCAAACATACCGCAAAGAGATCTGAGATAGCTCTTGACTGAAAAAAGCTGAGGTGATGTGGTAACGACACACCTCCAACTGTTTTTCTGACTGCCTGAGACTTTAAACTGTTACTTTCATCTTGTTAAAAGGTTCATAAAGTATAGTAAGGTTTGGAGTTCTCCTTTATTGAATGTGTCCCCATTGTTTTGTTCAACTGTCACTTGAATTGCCTGAATCTTTTAATAATAATGGAAAAATATTACCACCACAACTCAAGTTGTATCAACATAAAAAAATATAGTAATCCAGTGGAGTTAGAAAAAAAAAAATATTTCGGCTCTATTTTTCCTTGCTTTACAAACCACATGACAAACAAACTCTTGACTATGTGAACTATTCCAGTTAGGCAGATTAGCCAATGTCATTAAAATTTCAAGGCAAAAAAACCTTCTACAAAATAAGTTCCAGTTCAAAACTGGACTAATAAAAATTTCCATATAAATATTAAAACATTAGCAGAGCAAAACAAAACCTTTGCCGAAATCTCATTTGGGAAATAGACATGATGATTATTTGTATTGTATAAAAATAGAAACAGCGACAGAAAAGAGATGAGTTAGATTTTTGAAAGCATAAAAAATGCTCATGTATATATCTTTTGACAAATAAAGGGAAAGTGCACAAAACGAATCACTAAATTCTACTCCTGAAACCATTATTATACTATATGTTAACTAACTTGGATTTAAATAAAATTTAAAAAGAAAAGAAAAGAAAAACATAAAATGAAAATAAAATATGCACTCTCTTATCTTATTCTTTTCATTGCATTTTTCCCCCTGCACTTAGGGGACTGAGTGAGGAGAACATTGCAAAAATGAAACTTGGAAGTACTCAATTAATATATATTTATTGTAAAAAATTCATATTCACAAATTCAAAACACAAATGTAGGCATTAAAAAATAACAGTACCACCCTCTCCCTACCCATTCCCCAAATGTTAATATATATTCTCTTTATTTTCTATGCTTATGCAATATATATGCAATTAGATAATGTATATGTAATTAAACTCTCAATTCAAGTATTTTTAAACTAACTCAAGAAACCATAAGAAAGCCACAATGCCAGAGAGACTAAATATTTTTGATCCAAACTAAATACATTTTTGTTAGCTCCAATGCAAGCTATACAACTGTATATAAGTGTAGTAATCTATATTCTTCTAAGCAATTTTTGTGGAAATAAGATTAGAATACCTTGCCAAGTAAAAACAATCATAGTAAGAACCATGGAAACCACTAAACCAGAAAATCTTAAAATAAAGTAAAAGAATCAAGGAAGACAAAGTATGTGAATATCCCTATCCATTAGAAACTCAAATAAGCTAATACTGTAAATTTTCAGAAACAATGTCAGAAATACCCTTATTTGTAGTTTGTCACAAAAGTACATTATCAATTCCAGCATACATTTTCCTGATCTTTTTTCTTTTATTTCTTGTGTTAAAAACTCCTCTCCTTTAAGATCTTCGCAAGTCTTTAATGTGAAACAAGTTCTTTGGGTATCGATGTCTTGTGAACAATAAAGTGTTTTGTCTCATGTTACAAGTCCTCAACTATTTGTGGTTTTGTCTCTATTCATACCTAAAACCTGAGTGTGACACGAATGAACAATTGTCATATTATTTGTTATATATTGTCTAAGAGGCAACTGCAGTAGCTGGGTTTCCCAGTGTCTTTGAGTGATTCAGATTGGATTTATACTGTATCAGTAGCTAAGTGCTAATTGCTGGAACTCGCCGTCATCGTGCGGTTGTGTGTGGTTGAATGAGTCACTGAGATCCTAAATCTCTTACAGCCACTGGTGTGACGGTAAATGGTTACCAACCAGTTTTCTGGGGTGGGGAGAAACCCAGCCCTGATTTGTAGCATTTGCCAGTTTCTATGGAGTAAACATTCCTACCACGGCCAATTTTGAGAGACTGACGAGGTCCCTGACTTCAGAGTTAGGAAGAGCTGCACACAACCAGCTCTTGAGAGCCTCTATGATCCATCTCTAGTACACCACATCACTTCACGGCAATCTTGAAGAAAATATAACTGCAAAAATTCAGTGACATCCCAACTTTTCATTCCAAAGAGCCATGCTCATGGTTACCAGGAAAATTAAAGGCACCCCTGTCATCATGCTTCCTTCCCCTTTTCCCATCACATCTCTCTCTTCCCTGAAAAACAGAGGCCAATTCTCTGCTAAGCTTTTGATGTTGAACCTCTTTCCTTGAACTCATGAGCTTAAAGACTCAAATTCTCCCTTTCCACTTTGTATTGTACATCTTGACAATACCATGGTCTGAAACAAAAAATAAATAAAATAAAATAAAAAGGAAAGGAAAAGAAAAGACAAGTTCCTTGGTGATTCTTTAGGCCCAGACAAGTAACTACTTTTATTTCCTGGCACCCCAGACAAAGTCAAGGGGAAGGTGAATAATTGTAACTCTTCCCTAAGTTACATTTCACATGCAAGGCTGTGCTGATTAGAACCTCCTGCCACCTCCTTACCTCTAGGGTCCCCATGAATGGTTCCACGTGGGAAATGTATACTCAAGTGCTGGCACAGAGAGGGGGTGGACATGTGTTTGTTGAATAAGTAAATGAATATTTCTCCCCTCCCTCAATCTTGTGATACCATTTTTTGGACAGTGCTTTAGAAGGTATATCCATAATATAGTTGCAACTGCATAATGGATTCTCTATTATTTTACAATATATGTAATACTAAGGCTATTGATGGAAGGGAAGACTGTAGAAGCATTTCTGAATTTAGCAGTGAAAGAATTCAGTTGCTAAACTGTAGGTAAGAGAAAATACTATATTCCTAAAATTGTCCAAAATCATTGCCATCTGTACTATCACTATGGCTCCAAACTTCTTGGTCCAGATTTTCTAAGAATAACCATCTATACTACAGGAGGCCAGGTGAGCATCTGAAAAATGGTAATAAGTGAAAGCATCGGGCTCAGATCGCACCCTACAAGTATTTTTTTTCTAAAATAACTTTCTACCCTCCCAATATTTTCCCCTGCCTTTTTTCCTCCTCATTGACACTATAATCACATATTACCACTGAAATAATCTCTACCAGATTGCTCCAAGTTGGAAGTTAGGCAACAGCCCGCTTCATATTTTCGTGTGTTTTGATAAATATGTATCTGTTCTTCCTTAGGCTGATGTAGAAAATAAGGATATTTTTGAGAAGGGAGAAATTTCATAATTTCCTATGTTTTATTAAAAAGGCCAAAAAGGATTCCAAATTATTTTTAATTATTCTTTTATTTCATAAGCAGCATAACTATTATTATTTTCTACTGTCTTTGGAAATATTCTGATGTTATCTACAAGTAAATGGTATCTGATTACTTTTTAAAAATTTTTTTAATATTTTATTTGTTTCTGAGAAAGAGAGAGAAAGACAACGTGAGCAGGGGAGGGTCAGAGAGAGACGGAGATACAGAATCTGAAGAAGGCTCCAGGCTCTGAGCTGGCTGTCAGCACAGAGCCTGACTCAAACCCACAAACCGTGAGATCATGACCTGAGCCGAAGTAGGACGCTCAACCAACTGAGCCACCCAAGCGCCCTGGTGTCTGATTACTTAATCTGACCTTTAGCCCATAGATTTTTCTGATATCTGAATACATGCTAAAGAACTTTTACCAAATTAACAAATAAATAAGTGAATGAATGGATATTGTAAGATCAAATCACTATTCTGGAATTTAAATGCACTTTGATGCCCAACCTATTTGAAAAATGCTCACTTAGAACACATCTCATTGCCAACTTGGAAACTGACTACATTCGATATAATTTCACTCAACTCTGCATCTTACTGGGGACCAAAAAATGAAATGCTGTTTCTCATCTGCTAGATCAAATCTTTATAAACTTTGTAGGTATAGCTGTTGTTACAGTAGGATCAAATTTTGTCTTCCCTGATGAACTTTCACAAATAAAATTTAAAAGCCTTGGTTAAATCTGTTTTTATCACTGTGCCTTATTTTTATTCAATAACTTCCTTCAGAATGAAGTTTCAAACGTGTTAGAGAAGGCAGCTGCTCCTCTGTTGTTCTTACTATTGTCAGTTCGCCCAAACCCCAAATAGCCTGTAGAGGTCCTTCCAATCCTACAACTGCAAACAGAAAAACATTTCATCTTTATTAAGAAACAATAGAATCCTTAACAATTTACAAGGGAAGAGAAAACTACAGCCCTCCCAGATAAAAGCTGTATTTCAAAAATCTTCCTTTCTATTGGTTCCAGAAATTAGTTTCTCAATTTAAAAAGACCAATGCAGCTAAAGTCAATTTACTTTTCAGGTGTTTGGTCATATATGAAGCTATAACTTGTAGTGCCTTCAAGATTCCTTCCTTCCTTCCTTTGTTTACTAGACACTTACTGACCAACTGTCATATCCAATAACTGGAAATTAAAATGTATGTAGAATAAAGATCTATTTACTAATTTGATATAATTTTTGTTGTATTAGAAAATAATACCACAAAACTTGTATTCTTCAGCAAGAAACACTTATCCACTATTTTTAAACATTTTAAAACATTTTTAATGCTTATTTATTTTTGAGAGAGAGAGAGACAGAGACAGAGACAAAGACAGACAGAGTATGAGAAGGGAGGAGGACAGAGAAGGAGACACAGAATCTGAAGCAGGCTCCAGGCTCTGAGCTGTCAGCACAGAACCCAACGCAGGGCTCAAAGCCACAAACGCAAGATTATGACCTAGGCCGAAGTCGGACATTCAACCGACTGAGCTACCCAGGAGCCCCCAGTATCCACTACTGAGTTTTTTTTTTTTTATTAAGTCTTCAATTTTAAATATACTTTAATAGTATTGGTGCTCACAGAAAACTGGATGGTTTGCAATTCGACTTTTCTCCAAAATCCTCAGTGGAGCAATAGTAGAGCTTAAGCCACTTTACCCAACTAGTGTCAGTTATTTCTGATGACAACAGTGCCAGCAGGGTGGGGCAAGCTTACAGTCAGATTAATAAGAAGTTTAATCCTCTACTTCCCCCATATTAATATAATGCAGCAGTTTCTCTTTCCACAGGGTGCAATTAATAATCATTTCTCATTCAAGCGGCTGAGACACCACACTACCATTAGGCAGTGTTTCTGCAACAGCTGAGTCATCCTTTTCAGTTTGGTGTCAATTAGGCTAATTAGCGGTTAGCACCTCAGACTGCCCTTCAATCATTGGGAAATAGCTATCCACACAAGTGTCAGGCATCTTAGTCGCTCTAAGATTTTCTCACATACTTGGCTAAGACTGAAGCTACAGGCTAAGAAGACAATATTTGATGGGCCACAATGCTTGCCTGCCCAACTGTCACAAAATAGAGCTTTTGTTGACCACCCACCATTTCTATGTTTTCTTGCAGCTACAGCAGTTGGGACACAATTTATTGGCCAGTGATACAACTGAATCCTGGTATCTTTTCATCTCACCAGCTAGGTGGTCGGAGTGTGCTTCCCCTGGAGGGCATATGTACCTGTTAAAACACTATTTCTTTTGGCTCTGATTCTAAACCAGGCAAAGGGGATTAGAAACTTGGCTTTTAATTGTGCTTGCCTTTTTCTTCTGTGAATGGCAATCATTCTGTAGCACCTTTTGTGATACGAAAATGAACACTGGATTAAAGCATATTTTTGATTCCTCACCAACCATTCTAGTCAGTCAGGCACCTTGCTTAAGCCAGTGGGTGTGCTTATCCCGCAGCTCAGCTTTGGCAGCAGCAAACTTTGAGCAATTTCAAAGCAAATCTGGTTTTTACTCCTAAAGAAGACACAGGGAACAAGTTTACAGAGATAATTCAAAGAATTATTCAGCACACTGTTCACTTAGTTATCAAATAAAATCTTGAAAGTTTTGACAGATTGATTTTTGTTGTGAGATTTTAATAGCCATTATATAAATTGTAGAAAAATGTAATGTTGATTGTTCTACAAATTAAGACTTCATTTGAAAATTGTCATTTCAAAACTAAGGTTGTGTTACAATTTTTAAAAAACGTTATGTATAATGACATGTCTTTTAGTATGCCTCTATAATATTAAAAGGTTTTAATTTAAGTAATCCCATATATATGTACTATCCTAATATTTTAAATGTTTAAGAAAAGTTGCCTTTATTCTATTGTTAGTTATATTATCTACCTTTTAAGAAATTGAATTCTGGTATTAAGATTACATAAGAATATATTTTTGGATATGATTCAAAAAAGATTTCCAAGCATCCATATAAAATTAGAGAAAATGTTAACTAAATATTTATAATGATATAATAAAATATCTAAGTAATGAATCTCATGTCAGATTCTATGTAAAAAAAATCTTCAAAATAAATCACTGACATGAAAAATACACAGTTTAAGTTTTCTTGTGATGCAAGTTAAATATATCTATACTTTTTATTAGTGACAAATTTTTATTTTATTTACCTACTTAGAGTCTATATATTATGCAAAATATTGTTATATATCATATGATGTCCAGTTATACATGAAGTCCTTAAATATACATTTAAATTTACACTACATGAAAAAAATTTTAAAAAAAGAACTTAAAACACTCAGGTATTTAAAAATGTGGCATCAATGATAGCCATAGGGAAATGCGAACAGCAAACCTGATAAATGAAAAGATCCATTTGACTAAACATTGGCTCAGCAAATTAAATAATATAATAACTTGAACCATGATATAATTCTTAAACATTTTTAAAAATGTATTTTGGGTAATTTTCATTTTCAGGTTAATCATCTGAAGACATAAATATTGCATGGTTTTTTATCTTAGCACTATAAATACTTTAAAATATTAAAATATTAGTGCTGTGTAATATGAACTCATTAAATAGGTATAAGCAGAATAGCCTTAGAATTGAATAGGCAGCACCAGATGGAAATATCTTTGTACATATAGCAAGTTATGGATCAGAAAGTTGTAAGTTTTCTATTCATTCGCCTACTTATTGACTACTGGTAAGACTCCATATTGGAATGTTTTTCCCTTAAATACAAAATGTTGCTTTGAAGAAATTTTTATTAAGCAGCAAGAATTATATAAAAACTATAGAGCCTGTAGTATGTGAAACAAATATTTTAAATATGTTCTATGTGGAAAGTAAATTTACTTCTAAAACATGGAAATTAGGGGAGGACATAATTTCTAACACTCTGCTATTTACTGTGCTAACAGTATTTTCTCTTTCACAGTGTCTTCAATAGCAGGCAATGAATGCTTCCAAACTGAGGACGTCACCAACAAAAATAATCTAAAACAGTATAATACTGAAAAACATACTCTTTTTGATATTTAAAAGATAATATTTTCCACATAATTCTTTTAATTACTTGTTAATAAGTTTTAGACCAATAATATCATGATTTACCATGATAGACATCAATGAGAAAAATGACATTCTTAAGAATGCCTATTATCCAAATAGTTTTCAAAATATTAACCAGCAAGAGCAAACAATGAAATAAGATCAGAATCTGAGAAAAGAGGTTAGAATAAAATAGGAAAATTGCAACTTAAAAATAAGACCAGGAATTTCAGTCACAGAAGAAGTAATGTTTAAGTCAATGTATATATAATAAGGAATATGAATTTTTGTGGCTTAAAAAAATCAATGTAGTTTTTTTTCAACCATCCATTTATTTCTTCTGTATGAAAAAGTATAATCTGTACTATCCAATATGGTAGCCTCTGGCCACATGTGGCTATTAAGCATTTCAAAATGTAACTAGCTGAAAATGAGATGTGCTTTAAGTGCAAAATATACACTGGATTTCAGAGATATTTTATATTGTTTACATGTTGAAAGGATAATGTGTTGGTTATGTTGTGTTAAATAATATATAAGTAAAATTTATTTTACCTGTTTCTTTTTACTTTTGTTAATATGGCCACTAGAAAATCCAAAATTATACTTCTTACATTATATTTCCAATGGGCAGCACATGTACAGGCTGAATATACATGGTACTCAATAAATCAGCGGCTTCAATCAAAAATTTTTTGATATGATTTCTTGGGGTCCCTGGGTGGCTCAGTTGGTTGAGTGACCAACTTCAGCTCAGGTCATGATATCATGGTTCGTGGGTTCAGGGCCCGCATGGGGCTCTGTGCTATCTCTCTCTGTCTCTCAATAATAAATAAATGTAAAAAAAATTTTAAAGATTTTTGATATGATTTCCTTTTTCCTGAAGTGCCCACCAGATACCCTAAGCAAGTTAGTTGACTATTTTGACCGACGTGACCAAACTTAGGCAAAAGAAAAACAAAAGTGAAGTAAATTCAAGAGCAGTAAGAAACATAAGGCATGGAAAAGTTATATAAAAATAGATATAATGCTAAGTGAAATAAGTCAGTTAGAGAAAGGCAAATGCCATATTTCACTCATATTATTCTATTTTCTACTGGTCAAATCACTCAAAGATCCAGGTCAATCAGATTCATTCAACTAGGGAATACTTCTCATTCCTGTTACCCTCTTAGGTATATTGGTCATGTATTATTCTAAGTAACTGCTAGATTATTAAATTCAAAAGCATAAAAGTGATAATGTACATTAGGCTTATCCACACAAAATATTTCTTTAAAACTTAGAATTTTAACTACAAATTAATTATTTTAAAACGTAATATATGCATCCGATCAACAGTCAGTAGAATAGTTATTTTATTGGCAAGTATGTTTCGGTATAATTACATCAAAATAGATAACTTGAAAGCTGAGGATTTCAATCAATCAAGCAACTGTCTTATTGTACAGTCATAGTCCAGAGAGTGGCCATGTCCAAAGAAGAGGCTGAAACTGACTTTGATGTTAAATAACATGGGAAAATAAATGGCAACTAGAACTGAAAAATCCACAGCTACATCAGAAACAAAACAAAGTTATACTGCCTTCCTAAGCTTCCATTTTACAGCAATCTTCTCTCACACTCTGTTTCCAGTAGATGTATCACTTAAAGTTCTGTTCACATGGAATTTGATGAAATCCCCAGCAGACCACAAGATTGGTAAACCTGTTCTAACTGATCTTACAATATCATGGAACAGAGCTTGAATTACCAATCCACCAGAGAATGCTAATGCAATTATGAGTGTTTACTTACACCATGTGTTTCTCACTGAGCCTCCCCCGCTGTGTCAGGATAAACCAAAGGGAGCTAATGTTTTATAGATGGTAAGACTCTGTTTGTTTTCAGTAGGGCTAAGTCTCCCAAAGCACTCAGACACACTAATTAAAGTAAACTGCAGAGGCCCATAATAAAATATATGTGTTTGGAGACTGTGAGATGAACCCTACTGGCTTATTAAAAGTCAAAAGAAAAATATACATTATTTATGACTTCAAAGGGACACATTGTGAGCTCCAGTTTATTTAAAGGATTAACAAAGCAGTGGTTATTGGTGACCATCTGAACGGTTCTTCTTTCACAGTTCATTAGTTCTGTCATATATGTGAGAAGTCATCATTTGGGTTCAAATCAAATATTATTAATCAAATAAATTACAGAGGGTACACCAACATTATTAAATGGAATCTTTGTGAAAGTAGCTGCTAATAAATCTGGTACTTACTTTTCAACAGTTGCCTAGTTGCAACAATGTGATTTAGGTTTTCAAAATGTGTTATAAGAGTTAAATAATCCATTCTTCATAAATTTGGCTATCCCATAAATAGGAGGCTGTGGAATCCAATTACAAAATACAGTGCTTTGCGACTATCTATTTTCACAAAAGTTATCCTATAGTCCCTTATCTAGAAACCTGGAAAAATTCACAAGGAAGTTCATTTTCACATTTTCAACACAGATTACAATAGAAGAAAAGGTAATGGCACATGAAAATCAAAGCCTTTGTACATTCTTCATTTCTTTGTATTATTATTAATTATTCTAAATTAAGCCACATTATTGAGTCAAAGGATATCTTTCACACTCAGGTAAGTCTGAACTAAGGATGATCAAGACAAATCAATATTGCTGCAGCTGTTCCCAAGAACATGAATAATTGCAAACTTAGCCATTATTGTAATTTCTATCAATGAAAATCTTATATTATTTAACTGAAAATTAATATGCATTAGAAGACTCCATCTAAAGAAAATCTAACAGGCATTTCAGAATGTAATACTAAAAGAATTCATTTCTCATATTATTCCAGCTCACCTTCAGATTTACCTAAGTTTACACCTTAAAAATCAATTATGTCTCCCTAGAAATGCAAATTAAAACCACAAAGTGATATCACTTTTTACATATCAGGATGCTAAAACAAAAACATAGGAAATAACAAGTGTTGGTAAAGATATGGAGGAAAAGGAACACTTTGGACTGTTGATGGGAATGTAAATGGGTGCAGCCACTGTGGAAAACAGTATAGAGTTTCTTCAAAAACTTAGAAAAAAAAATAGAATTATCATTTGATTCAGTAATTCCACTATTGGATATTTGCCCAAAGAAAACAAAACACCAATATGAAAAGATATATGCATCTCTATTTTTATTGTAATATTATTTACAATAGTCAAGATATGGAAGCAACTCAAGTGCCCATTAATAGATGAATGGACAAAGAAGATGATTATGTGTATGTGTATGTATGTGTATGTATATATGTTATTTTTATTTTACACACACACGCACACACACAAACACACACACACATACACTGGAATATTACCCAGCCATAAAAAAGAATGAAATCTTGCCATTTGCAACAACACAGATCAATCTAGAAGATATAATGCTAGGTGAAATTAGAGAAAAACAAATATCATATTTCACTCACATGTGAAATTTCAATAACAAAACAAGTAAACAAATTAAAAAGAGGAAAACAGAACAAAAACCAGACTCAAATACAGAGAACAAATGATGGTTTCAGATGGGAGGTGGGGGTGAGGATGGGTGAATTAAAGGGGATTAAGAGTACTCTTGATAAGAACTGAGAAGTGTATAGAATTGTTGAATCATTATATTGTACACCTGAAACTAAAACAACACTCTATGTTAATTACACTCGAATAAAAAATAAAGACGAAATAATGCCCCTCTAAAATAGGAAACCGATCCTAAGAAATCTCTACTGGACTGTATAGGAAACAGAGCTCCTTCCAGTTTTTTCAAGATGGCACATATGCTACTGCAGATCTGATATTGCCTCCTGATTGGTTCATTAGGGCTTTCAATCTCATTTTTTCTTTATTCTCCCTCCCTCTCTCCCTCCTTCCCTTTTTCTTTCTTCCTCTCTTCACCTGACATTTATTTCCATCTCAAATTTGCCCACAGTCATGTATCATCATGAGCTTTGGTGAAGAATACAGTAAGACCTAGGAGTATAAGATGGCATTTTGAACATTACAGGTTACATTTCCAGGTAATGAGTAAAACATTGCCGAGAGTTAAGAACTAGTAAAAGAATATTTATTTTTATAATTCTTTATTCATTTTAATAACCTCTATGTTATACCATTCCTTAAGCAGAAAAAAACAATATAAATGGAATAAACTCAGCTTTACCAAAATAGCACTTATTGAAAAATTAATTTTACTCCTATAATTTATGTACCTTCACTTCAACAAGGAGATTCATATAAGCTTAATTTTGTAGAGTTCTGAACTGTTGGCAGCAAAATTTATAATGTTAATATTCTAGAAAGTATTAATGTTGAAAACAGCATGTTATTCTCACTTGGTTGTCAGATGCTTTTCTAAATGCACATTACAAAGATAAAAAATTAATTTATTGAACTCAGGGCTACTTGTCATATTTTTCTTTTATCTACCTCTCTATTTTTTTTTCTTCCCAATGAGTTCCCTAAGACTATTTTAGTAATGCTAAATTTAAAAGCTTTTTTGTGCCTTCACGAATTCTGGGACTATGCTGCTTTTATGCTTTTTTTTTTTTTTTTTTTTTAAAAATATGTTCTATACATCTATCCTATATCATTTCATAAAGTACTACATGATGATTCTGTAAACAAAACTAAACAAAACAGAACCTATATCTTCCGGGTGCCTGGGTGGCTCAGTCGGTTAAGTGTCAGAATCTTGATTTCAGCTTAGATCATGATCTCACAGTTCGGGAGTTCGAGCTCAGCATAGGCCTCTGTGTTGACAGTACAGAGCCAGCTTGGGATTCTCTCTCTCTCCCTCTGCCCTCCCCCTCAGCCCCCGCTTTCTCTCTCTCTCTCTCTTAAAATTAATAAACTTAAAAAAAGAACCTATATCTTCTTTAAAATTCATGCTCTTTTGAGCAGTAGCAGGCAATTTGGTTGTAACCTGACCACGTATGTGTAAGCTCATACAGATGCCTTTAGTTTTATTTCTTTGGCTAAGTATTATCCTCTGTTTTTAGACCCATCTTAATTATCTCTGCTTCACTGAATGAAAGCATGTTTATTACAGCATCAGATTGAAAGTATTTTACAAGTACAATAAAGGTCCTCCATTTTCAAACTAAATTCTACTTGAAAAGATAAAGAATAGCTACATTTCTTTAGCATCAACTGTGAGGTAGTTTTGTAATTATCTCCCTTTTATGGATAAGAACATTGCAGTTTAGAGAGAAATGGGTTTTTTGGCATCATCCTACTAGTAAGCAGTAAAGCCTTGATTTTGATACTAACACAGACCTATCTGAATCCGGAGCTAACTGTTTAACCAATCTGATAAATTTCCTCTCCAGTAATGGGAAACCAGTCATCAGTCTAAAAGGTGAGATTCTTAGGCCTGTGATTAGTGTGATCAGTGGATGATTATACCCAAAAACATTAAGTTGAAAATATTCATAGTAGCTCAATGTATATCTTTGAAGTATTTCCATCCCCTCTATAAAATAATAACAGTAGCAATAATAGTAATAGTAATTAGTAATAAATATTCTTAGAAACCAGAGACTTGACACAGTGGGATGAATCTTGTCACAGTATTCCTTAGAGTTTTCATTATTTTCACATCATATGCATCTTAATTCTATCTTCTTAAGAACATTGTTGATGGGATTTATATGGGGTTATAAACATTAAACAAAATATCCAAGTTTGAGTCCAAACTTTTGCTACTATTAATATTTGTTTCTGCCTCCCCACAAAACTACCCTTTTCAGATGGCATAAATTGTGCCTGATTCATGCTCAGTGCCCACTACACCATAAGATTCTGGTGTGCATTCAACAAATGTTTATTGAATGAACTCATAACTATTTTGTAGCATCCATAACTAGTTTCACAGTCCAATATATATAGACAATATTTAGTAACCATATTTTAGAAAAACCACAACCTCTTTATGAAATGAGGTCAAAATAAAACAAATACAATTATTTTAATATTAAAATTCTTAAAACACAGGGTGGCCAGAGTGAATCTTTTAGATTCCAAATTAAATGCATGGTTGTTATTAATGCACTTAATCTGACATAACTTCTACTTACCTTTGAAAACAGAAAAAGTAGGAGAAGTGTCCAATTATTCTCTGGTCTAGGACAATCTTAGAGACCAGTTTTAATTTATAAAACTAAAACAAATCTAAAAATTCAAGCATTTCTTTTATTCTATAAATATTTACTTAGAAATGAATTAATACTGTCAGACATTAGAAAAACAACTTCTTTTTCAACTTTACAATTTAATTTAGGAGCTGAGATTCAAACAATAAAAAGGTAAATGAAAGTGAAGTAAGACTTTTTCTTTCCTATAACTGATTTTATGATTAATATCTGTCTTGCCCATGAGACAGTAAGGTTCATTAGGACAGTTGCCATGTCCCTTTCTCCTCTTATATTATCCTCAGTACCAAAGACAGTGACCAGAACACATGCACATTTTAAAAATGTGCTAACTGTTTATTATTGAGTTGTAAATATATTAAGTATTATAGGATGTCAGAGGGGAAAAATTGCTTCCAGTTGGTATAATTATAGAAGCCTACCTAAAGGAAATAGTTCTTGAGGTGACCTTAGAAAATGAGTTAGAATTTCAGTAGGTAGGGTTAAAAATGTGAGCTTGAGTGCTGGGGACAAGGGGATAGGGTTGGAAAAGAAAGGATACCATGTAAATAAAATAGCATAAGTAAAGATATGGAGGACAAAATATAAACATATTCAATTATAGCAAGTGAACTGGCTAAAATGTCGGGTTGGGAAGAATTTTTCAGAGAATAAGATCAGATCAAAATTCAGAAAGTCTTGAAATTCAGACTTAATTGGAGTATTTTTGAACAGGGAATGAAGTAGCATTTTATGAACTTAACTCTGGCAATGGACTACAGAACAGTTACTATATTACAATAGTGGTAGCAGGAAATTCAGTTATAAGACAGTTGCAAAAATCTAAGATGCAAATAATACCACGAAAATGTATCTCCTCATCAGTTTAATTTGGGGACTAATTTGACTTTACAGATCCTCTTGTCCAAACCCTATATTTTATAATTTGGGAAACTGCAGGCCAAAGAGATCCAACGACCCGCCCAAAATTGCAAAGGCAAGACTGGATGTGGATCTCCTCACTTCTAGTCCAATTGTTCTTCCCATTATAAGTATGTGCCTCCCTCAAGATGACTCTTTAAATTAAAAGGAATTAACAAAGCAACAAATGCAGAATTAGGACCTTTATTGCTATTTCACTAACCGAATAGTAACCTTATTTAATAGATCTTCCTTGCCACACAGACATCCTGCTGAAGCATTGTAATAAATGTAATAAAAGGGGAGATTAGGCCAAACATCAGTGGGAAGACATTAATTAGAGGAGGACCTCACCAATTCTCAGTTGACTAATCCTCAAACCCTGTAATTCTCATAAGAAAACTGGCAATCTTGCTTTACTTCTTATCAAAGAGAGTTTCCAGCCAAAGAGAGTGGCAGGCTCAAGTAATCAGAATCTCATTAATTTTATTAAATATACTATTAAGTACCATAATAAATAATTAAGCCCTATTAAACAGATATTTGATAGTACGTTTTATCCCTTCTTATTTATAGACATAAATAAAATGACAGTGCTTACAATGAAAATCATAAAACATAATTGTTGTTATTGATGATAATAATACCTTGTGTTTGTTTTAGAGATTTTAAAGCTTTTCAAGCATGACTGTTGCATCATAATTGGCATACAAAGCATTTACGACTTAATCTGTATAAATAAAGTTTTCATCTGCTAGCTATTACAACATCACTTGAAAATGGTTAGACAGATTTTCACCAAATTTGGCATGTATCTTTACGATGACCTGACTTAGGAAAGTAATAATTGTTTAATATGTCCATTGGGGAGGTCCCTGGCAGGGTGCTCTCAAAGGAAAAGCCATCATTATCCAGAAACTGCCAACAGTGTTTGAAGATACACTAGGTAATATCAACTGTAATACATAGATGTAAGTCTCTGTTTATTCTACTAGAGTACAAGCTAAGGCATTTTTCTGCCTACTATTGAAAATACTAAAGGGTTTTGAAATTGTGTTTTCTTCTTCCTATATCACTCAGTTCTACTCAGATTGCTAAATGTTTCTCACTACTAGTAAAATTCATACTACTATAATGTACTTTGACAATGTCTTTGTTTTGACAATTCGTAGGTTACAGATGCAACACAGAATTCATCATTTTCAGTTGAATCACAGCACTTTGCATGCAGCCATTAAATCATTGACATAGTGGGCAGAATAGCCCCCTAAAGATATCCATGCCCTAGTTCCTGGAATCTGTGAATATGTTAACTTGCATGGCAAGAGGAACTTTGCAAATGTAATTTAAATTATGGAGCTTAAAATAGATTATCAGGGATTTTCCAAATGAACCCAATATAATCATATGAGCCCTTAAAAACAGTTAACTTTTCTGACTGTAGTCAAAAAGGATGCTGCAGAAGAAATTAGAGAGATTAGAAAGAAAAAGCCAGAGGATTTGAAACATGATAAGGAATCAGCTCACCATTGTTAAAGGGGGTTTCATGGAAGACTTGAGAAAGAATGCAGACAGTCCCTAAGAGCAAAGACTGGCCCTAGCTGACATTCCTTAACAAAGTAAATAGGGACCTCAGTCCTACAGTCACAAGGAACTAAATGCAACCAATAACCTGAATGAGTTTGGAGGTAGATTCTTCCCCAGAGCCTCCAGTAAGGAATGCAACCCAGTCAAGACCTTGAGTTCAGCCTTGTGAGACCCTAAGCAGAAAACCCAGTCAAGTCCATGAGGATTTCTGACCTACAGAAATTGGGAAATAATACATGTGTTGTTTAAAGCTGCTAATTATGTGGTGATTTGTTACATCATCAATAAAAAACATATACCTATTTATGCTGTTGATTTGATTCATTAAGAACATGCCATATATAAAATGCTGTTAGAGTAAATGCTTCCTTATCTTGCATGACATACAATCTGGTTTAAAAGGTAAGATACCTTTTAAGATAAAGGATGATTAGTAAGTCAAAGCAGTAGCAAATAATGTGATAATGATGTTATAAATAATAAATGCATACAGGTTTCAAAAAAACAAAGAAGCAATGCCTATCTAGCCTATCTCTCAACTTCATTTAATGAAGTCTTGCAAGGTAGATTTCTCTAGTAGGGGAATATTTCTCAATTATTGAATGGATCAGGATCACCTGCAATTTCCTGGAAGTCTTATTAAATAGATCTCACTTAGAAATTTTCAAAGAATTTCTTTTTTTAGATTTATTTATTTATTTTGAGAGAGAGAGAGAGAAAGAAAGAGAGAGAGAGAGAGCAGGGAAGGGACACAGAGGGAGACAGAGAATCCCAAGCAGGCTCCACACTGTCAGCACAGAACCTGACAAAGGGCTCAGACTCTTGAATCCCAGGATCATGACCTGAGCCATAATCAAGAGCCATTGGACGTTCAACCACCTGGGCCACCCAGATGTCCCCAGAATTTCTGATTTAGTAAGTCTGGGCTGAGGCTTGAGAAGTTACCAGTTAATAGCAAGTTTCCAGATAATGCTAATACAGCTTATCTAAAGAACCAAAACTTGAGAACTACTGTGTAGAAGAATAGAAAAATTGTTCAAGCAAATATTTAAGACTTTAAAGTTCAAGAATTGTTTAGAGATCATAAGTAATCCAATATAAAAAATAGTGCTTTGGGAAGATTAACGAGGTGATAAATTTTCAGGAGATATTGGAGTCAAGAGAAGATCTAAAGCAGAAAAAAAAATGTTTTTAATTAAGAAAGCCATTGCAATAATCTGAGCTTGTGAAACCTAAACCAATGAAGAATGAGCAGAAATATAAAAAGGGAGAAGATGCTTAGGGATTAGCAAAAGACTATGAGATAAGAAAATAATAGTTAATAATAAACAGAGTAGACTAGGATGTTATACTAAAGATAATTCACTCTTCAAGCTTTTAAGCATTTGTGTTTTATTTTTTGTTCTGTCAGTTTTATTTGTGTTTTTAGAGGAATCATCCATTTCATCCAATCATCAAAGTTATTAGCATAAAAGTGTTCATAATGTCTTTTATTACCTTTTTAATATCTGTAATAATATTGTCTTTTTTATTGATATTGATGATTGTGTTCTCTCTTTTTCTTCATCAGTCTTAGAAGGGACTTTTCAATTGCATTTATCTTTACACAAAAACAAATTCTGACTCTTGACTTTCTTTAAGTTTACTTTCTCCTTTATTTGGGTTTTCATCTTTATTTCCGTCTTACATTTCTGATCAATTGGACTTGGTGTCATTTTATCTACCTTATTGAGAGGGAAGCATTAGAACACTGATTTTCAGCTTAATCTCTTTTTTATCACATACATTTAATACTATAAATTTCCATCTAAGCTCTGTTTTAGCTATATTCAATAAATTTTGATGTGTCATATTTTCATCATTTCATCTGGAATCCTTTTTTAAAAGCTTATTATGATTTCTTCTTTGTCCTACAGACCTTTATAAGTATTTTGTTTAATTTAAAGACTTCTGTTACCTTTGCATTATTGATTTTATTAACTTTAGAAAAATATTCTGAATTATTTCAATCCTTTAAAATGTATTGAGACTTTTTATGGCCCAAATTATACTAAATTTGATAATATTTCACATGCATTTAAAAAGAATGTAAGTTCTGTCATTGTTAGATACAGTGTTCTATGTAAGCTAATTAGGTCAAATTTGTTATTTGTACTATTTATATCTTCTATATTCCCACTAAGATTTTCATCTTCTTGTACCCTCTACTATTGGGATAGGTCCATTTAAGTCACCCACTCTGATTATGGATTTATGTATGTCTCATTTTCTTTCAGCTAATTTATGCTTTATATTTTCTAGTGTCATAAAACTATGTTACATACGTAGAGCTAAGATTGTGATATTGTCCTGGTGGGTTTACTATTTATCATTTAAAATGACCCTGCTTATCTTCAATCATAGCTCTTCACTTAAAGTATAATTTCTCTAGAATAATTAATTTTCAGTTAATGTATACATACAATATTTTTCCATCCTTTTACTTGCAATCCTTGTCTTATGTTTGATATGTGTCTCTTTAAAGCGTCACATAGTTTCCCCAAGTTGGATAACCTTAGCATTTTTCTTGGTAAATTAGGTCAGTTACATTAAATTAACTACTGATAAAATGAAGTTTATATCTTTCATATTTTTTCCTATTTGACCTGTTTTACATTTGTCTATCATTGCTGCCTTCCTGAGGACTAAACACACTTCATTTGTATTATTTCATTTTCTGACTTGTAAACTTGTTAGGTATGCATTCTTTTAGATGTTACTACAGATATTACAACATACATCCTTTATTTATGACATTCTCATGTAAATTATTACCACTTCCCTAAAAAATGGTAAAATCTCTAAACATCATTTTTTTTGTTTTTATGTTTATTCATTTTTGAGAGACAGAGCATGAGAGAGGGAGGAGCAGAGAGAGAGAGTGGGGGAGACACAGAATCTGAAGCAGACTCCAGGCTCAGAGCTGTCAGCAAAGAGCCCTACATGGGGCCCAAATCCACCAACTGCGAGATCATGACCTGAGCTGAAGTCGAATGCTTAGCCAACTGAGCCACCCACGTGCCCCTAAAACCTCTAAGCATCTTAAATCCAATATTACCTCTTCCTGCCTTTTAAGTTATTTTACAAATATTCTATAAATACCTTAAATTCCACAAGACATTATTTTGTGCAGTTAATATTTATCCACACAATTACCTTTTCCAATATTCTACCTTTCTTCCTATAGTTCTGTTGTCTTATCTCAGGTGATTTCCCTGTTCTTTAGGAACTTTTGTTAGTATTTATTTCAATTTAAGTCTTTTTATGAAAAATTCTTTCTGCTTTTATTTGCTTAAAATATTTTTAAATTACACTTCATATTTTGAAGGTTATCTCTGGATATAAATTCTAGACTCACAGCCATTTTCTCTTAACTCAATATTGCCTTCTAGCTTTCATCACTTCTGCTGAGAAGTAACTTGTCAGTCTAAAAGTTATTAAAAAATTTTCCCTTAGTTTGCAGCAGTTTGACTATGGTATGTGTGTGCTGGTTTTGTTTGTTTGGTATGTACTCTTTGGGGATTTGTTAAGATACTCAAATCTGTGTCCTTTACCATTTTTGGAACACACTTAGCCATTATCCCTTCAAAAATACTTCTTCCCAATTTTGTCTTCTCTGTTACTCCAATTACACATATATCTGCTTTTTCACAACATGCCACATTTCTTAAACTTTGTTTCCTATAATTTCTATTTTGTTTTAATGTGGATACTTCCTGTTGACTTATATTGTATATAGCTCATTAATCCTATCTTCTGGTATGATCAATCTACTGCTAAACCCATACATTGTATTCTTAATTTCAGATGTGTTTTTCAGTTTATTGTTTCCAATTTGTTGCCTTTTCACAAACTATAATTTTATTTTGAGATTCTCTTTATTTTCATCTTTGTTTCCTACCTTTTTCTACTCTGGACGTATGTATAGTAAATTCTTGTCTACTAATTTCAATATCTGGATCCACCATGGTCTCCTTTTAGTATTATTATTTTATCTAAGTTATTGGTCATTTGGTCTGATCTTTTCACATGCCTAGTAATTTTTAAATTGACTTTGGGAATTATGCATAAAAAATGAAGATGTATGTCATGATGTTATTTTCCAACTTTGGGGTTTACCCTTTCCTTGGCCAGACAAATACAGTGGGACTCTAAGTTAAAAGAAAAAAAAGAAAATGAATCACCTAATCCAATCATGGACTGAGGTGGGTTGATGCTGGTCTTCAGCACACCTCTAATCCATCTCTATTCATAGAGCACAACCCTTCCAGGATCTTTAGTTGAGAACATCTTTTTGTCCCTCAACACAAAGATTTTGCTATAATTTCTGTTCTGATTTTTCAAAGTCTCCGTTTCAGGGCTCTTGGTTCTTTAGCCATCCATCTTTTGTTGCTTTAAATTTTGTAAAATGTTTTGAAGGGAAGACCAGTTATGTAGTTGAAGCCCTTTAAATCTCCATTCTTGTTATTCCAGTCCTGTGCAACTGGCACTGGGTTGTGAGCATCTGAGACTAAAGCTTCTGGCAGTCATCTTGCTGCAATGAAAAAAGTCAGCCCCAAAATGAAACCAATCAAAATGAAATGTAGAAATGTAAAAACGTAGGGATGCCTGGGTGGCTCAGTCGGTTGAGCATCTGACTTCAGCTCAGGTCATAATCTTGTGGTTTGTGAGTTTGAGCCCTGCATCAGGCTCTGTGCTGACAGCTCAGAGCCTGGTACCTGCTTCAGATTCTGTCTCCCTCGCTCTCTGTCCCTCCTCCACTCATGCGCTCTCTCTCTCTCTCTCTTTCTCAAATATAAATATTAAAAATTTTAAGAAATAAATGTAAAAATGTAGAAAGACTGGGAATGATGGCATTAAGTCCTTAAACTCAGTGAAGCTTAAAGCTAATATTGTCCTTCATCTTTTCAATTATGAGAGTCAATAAATCTCATTGTTACTAGTTGGAATTCAACTTCCAAACACTGGAAACTGAAATAACCCTGACAGGTATAATCACTAAATTGGCATTGATGATATGCCAGTTTTCAGTTCAGTCTTGTTGTTTCCCCCCCAGTGAAACTCATTATTATCTTTTTTCTCTTCTACCAGTTTGGGTTAAAACATATTTGTATATTGGGGCACCTGGGTGGTTCAATCGATTAGGTGTCCAACTCTTGGTTTTGGCTCAGGTCATGATCTCACAGTTCGTAAGTTTGAGCCCCACATCAGGCTCTGTGCTGGCCACCAGCCAGAGCCTGGTGCTGGCGGCCAGCACAGAGCCTGCTTTGGATGCTTGGGATGCTCTCTCTCCCTCTCTCTGCCCCTTCCCCTGTCTGTCTGTCTGTCTCTGTCTCTGTCTCTCTCCCTCAAAATAAACATTAAAAATAAAATAAATAAAATAAAACATATTTGTATATAAATGGGCAGCCCAACAAAAATACATTTATATGAGGCTTACAGACCTCTGAAGGAAAAGCAAATCTATCCAAGGAAAGAAAATAAGCAAGCATGGTCGAGAAATAGAACTTCAGAGTTGAAACGAGTAATTTTGGGTAATTGACTAGACTGTTTCAGGAGCTCATATAGGACACCATTAGGTGATTTTCAGCAATAGCCAATGGTGGAAGATTTGCTAGTGGTCAGATCTTATTAGGCAGGAGTAGCTACCAGTGAAACAAAGATGATTGTCAGTAAAAATGACCTCATTTTGGACTCCAGCCTAGGACACTGGATAAATCCTGGTTTACTACCTTCTACTACTGGTTTACTACCAGGCTGTTGCACCAGAAAGGTGTATATTGCTGCATCCTCAGAACTGACATTATCTTGCACATAATGGTTTTGTGAATGTTCTTGGAAAGATATCCATGTGGAAGGAAAAAGCATTAGATTGGGAATGAGAAGATAAGAATTCTATTCCCAGGTTCACCCAATATATCTTTAGGACTCTGGCCAAGCAACATAACTTCTGTTTGGTCTCCATTTTTGATAATAGCAACTGTGAGTTGTTTGGTTGTAAGAAAGATCAAATGAAGATAAGCATGACAAAAGCCCTTTCTCTGTAAACTCTAAAATGCTTTACAAATGTAAAGGGTTAATAATATTATCAGTGCTGATAACGTTCAAACGTGCAAATTTTGTTATGTACTTATTTAGATTGTTTTTAAGAACCCATAAAATAAGGATGAATAGGACTTATTTGGTCATATGTTCCTTTATGGAGTTTACTATGAACTTACCAACTTTACCTTTGAACTTACCAATTATTCCTATTTTCATCTATTTTGCCCATCTTTTTATTATCTCTACCTTCCTAGCACATGGATGTATCCATTAACTCTGAAGCTCCCCAAACCCCATTGTTTAAAGATTTTTGTGGAGATTGCATTACGTAGGCATGATTGATTAAATCATTGGTCATTGGTGATTGAACTTAATTTCCAGCCCTTTTCCCTTCCCCAGAAGTAGGACTGAAAATTCTAACCCTCTCATCATTTGATTGGTTTTTCTGATAACCAGACTCCATCCTGAAGATATTGGGCCCTCACCCTATGAGTCATCTCATTAGCAAATGACAGTAAATTCAAAAGGTTTTAGGAGCTCTGTGCAAGGAACCTGGGACAAAGACCATATATTTATCTTTTATTATATCACAATAAGTACTGCACATCACTTCTGATATGTACACTGTGCAGTTATCCCTTATTTAATCATAATTCATTTAGCACATGACTTATAATACATCCTTTAAAAATCTCAAAATACTATATCAACTTGTCCCTACTAATTGTCTAGCTAAAATTTTAGCACTTCATTCATTAGCTATAATCTGAAGCTGATTAGTACTGACCAACTTAATGAAATGAACTATGAGCTGATTTTTCTGATGTATTGATTAGAAAAACAGGTGAAGGACTATATAATCAATATAGGAACTGATATATTTATTTGATGATCATTTCTTAGTGCTACCAAATATTCAACAACTAAACTGTGTGGATACATAGTTATTATCCATCACATTGATAAAAGTTAAATGCAGTATTAGTAAAGGTAAGGTAAAATTAAATATTCTCATGTACTTTAATGTGGTAGGGTAAAATAGTAAAGAATTTTGAGATTCAATTTGCCAGTATCCATCAAAATTTTAAATGCAAATATACTTTAACCCACTAATTCCTTCTAGTTATATATTCTAGAGAAATATTTGCCCATGTACAAGAAAGGTTTCTATGACAATATTATTTTTTTTCAATTGCAGTGGTGGCAATGTGAAAACACTCTAAGAATCCACCAATAAGGGAATGGTTTGAATAAAAGCTGGTACCCATATGGTATATGCTTGTCAGTTAAAAAGAACATGATAGATATTTCCTTGTCAATATCTAAAAGGCATACTGTCAAATGAAAACTCAAGCCGCAAATGTTCAGAATATGATCCTCAAAAATGTTAACCAAAACTATGATAAATCCAAATTATATATGTACATAAATGGATTTTATAAATGTGTTTGTGTATATATTATATGCACGTATAATTGTTAAAAATTATTATCTCTTGGATTAGTATTACTATGAGGGTCAGGTAAGAAAGGTTCACCTTTTGTTAAATTTGTATAATAAAACTATATTCATATGTTGCTTATGTGAATCATAAATATCTCTGACAAAGTAGTCCTCAGATACATTCAACCTATTCACATGTAGGAAGTACCACCTGAAGTCCTATGATGATGGCTTTCCAGTGTGAACACTATGGCCTGTCTAGTCTCTGCCCATGCAAATACATCAACAAATACTGGGGCACCAACAAATTTGAGACACCTGATATCCTTTCTGTCGCCTCAGAGACCATTCCACCACCTTAGCCTGCACAGTTAAATTGTTTATAGTTTAGACTTATCGCTCACATCCACAGTATCTCTTCTCCTACACACTTCTCTGTCCATTTTCATTCTACCTATACATTCATGCATCTCTGCTTGTTCCATGGAATTAAATTTGTATTTGAATCTTAGCTCTGCCACTGTTTGTATGGCAGGTTATTTAAATTCTATAAAGTCTAGTTCCTTCAACTGTGAAATTATGAAGATAATATCTGCCTTCCAAGAAGCATCAGCTGGGCCCCTATTTACAGCATAATACATAATAACAACTATTAATATCTTTATTTCTCTGATAAGGTAATTTCTTCCCTGGTGCAGGAACCTTGCGATCTGTCATTCCAAAATTCTTAGGCACTTCATGCCTACTTCATGACCCCAACTTCCATCAACAGGGAATAATGACAGATATTTTCTACAGGAACTACATTACTCAGTCATAACTGCTCAAATTCTGTAGCAGCAGTATCATTACATACAGTATGTTCCAGAATCTGAAAGTTAGAAAAATATTTCCTCATAATCAAAATAACATTGGATCATAAGCATGTCTTGTGTTTATCCTGACTACCAGGAGCGAGACATGCAAAAGAGTGAGCAGAAGGTAAACAAAATTCCTTTTTTACAAGTATAAAAGAAGAAACAATAGTAGGATAAAGAGTGAACAAGTATTAAGGACTACTAAGATGAATCAAGCTTTCACTCTGGATCACTTCATATGAAGGCATATGAGATTCTTTTTGAAGGACTATTTACCTAAAAACACATTATATTTATGGGCACCACATTCCATGACATTTTTGGCGATATACAGAAACACATTTGAATTTGATTCTATAAAGCATGTAATTTAAACATTAGCACAATGCTGTAAGAGGTTCCGTAAAATCCATGCTGCAGGGTCTAATGTATAGGTAAAATCATATCATAATGGAATTCAATTAATCAGGTAACTTTACCCCAAACCATGCTATGCCTACTATAATATTAAAGTGCTACTCTCCAGTCAAGTGCTGTTTCTCACAGCTTTTTGTTATTTTCATTGTAAATAAATTCAAGAGCACAACCATATATAAATCAGTACATTTTAAGGCTTTATTTTAAAAATCCATGCTTAAAGAAATGTTGACTTTATTGCTGCGCTGTGAAAAAATTTTTGAAACTATGTAAGTGGCCACATATTTAACAAGAAAGGCATGGTTCTTAAATAGTTTAAAGACTTACAAACAACACAAACACGAATTCTATGGACTAAGTGTATGGATTCCCAGTCAAAATAAATGCCGTCCTTCATAATGCCTGCTCTCTATGCTAGTATCAATTATAATGTTATTATGAGGGTCTTAATAGTCAAAAAAAATCTTCATCTAAAGCTTCCTTCTAGAAATTATATTGTATATAATAAATTAAATATAAAGCTCTTTTACACTGCTTTGGATTTTATTCATCTTAAACAAATTTCGCATAAAAATCTAAATCAGAAATATTTTTACCCAGGTAAAGACATACAGAAATAAAATGGTCTTTCTCTCATTTTATGCCTTCGTATTTCCCCTTACCCCTCCTAGGTATAATAACCTATTTCTGAGGTAATACATATAATTCTGTGACAAATCCACTTCAGCCTTGGTAATGCCCTTCGTTTTGACTTCAAAACATTCACTGGCTCTCATGGATTTGTACTATTTAACACTCAGATAAAGGTAAGCTGCCTTTTTTAATAATGATGGATTACATTTTCTCGTTACATGCTCTTATTCAATTGGATTTTTTCAATTTAAGCACATCTATTCTAGGGGAAAAATTTAAAGTCAGTCTGAGAATAATTGTAGTTATTAGAAAAGTAAACACGAGGAAACACAAAGTAACATAAACTGAAATTATCTGATTAAATTGCTATGAAAAAGTAGTATTTCCATGGAAAAACGAAGTACTTATGTGTTCTATGTTACCTCTCCTTTTCTTGTTATAACTTACACCTTCTCATAATCAAATATATAGGGAGATTGTGAGGATATTTTAAATACAAATGGAAGTTTGGGCATATGCAATTAAAGACACTATGGCATTGTATGTTTAGATCCTGATCTGACAGTTCCTCCTAGGCTAACAAATGTCTTACTTCCTTTATAGATGTTCTTCCTGAATACCAATTCCAGATTAAGCCTCAAGGTTTTCAGATGAATTAGTCCTTATATTCTGAAAATATAGCTAAGTCCATTAAACTTATTTTGATTGTAGAGAGCTCATACAAATGCAAATAAAAACTGCTTTATTGAGATCTTTGAATTTGAAACCATTAAAAATTTGTTTCTATATCACTGATAAAAGAATATTCTAAGCTGTTCACTTAAAATAATTAATTTTCCTTTTTTAATGTTTATTCATTTTTGAGAAAGAAAGTGGCAAGGGGAGGGACAGAGAAAGGAGACAGAGGATCCTAAGTGACTCTTCACTGACAGAAAATAATTTTCTTAACAATGGAAAAAATCTGTACCAACCACAATAATAAAATGAGCTATGATGTTTTCAGCATCTATATGAAATGCCTAATACTAATCATTTCATCTCAGTTTTCTATAAACCCCACAAGTATTCTGTAGTGGCTGATTAGTAAGTATCCAGTGAATGAATGAATGAATGAATACATACATACATACATACATACACGCACAAATATTTGGTAGAGTATACAGCATGACCTATACGTTTGAAATATACTAACATCTATTTCTTAAAGTCAATATGCAAAATGATGACAATATATATTATTAGAACAAATTTCATTAAAACCTCATTTAAGTAGCACTTTCTGTTGGAGGAACTGATACATTTTAAAGTACCAGAATATATGGCCTTTCATTTTTAAGTTCAGATTATAAACTGAGGAATTGGGAATATCAATGGCTCTCACTGTTTTCACTCAAGTTCAAACTTAATTAGGATTTAGTAATAGAACATTCTCTTTTTGCTGTGTCAGAATTAAAACAATGTATTTTATCTTCATTCCCTTTTCAGAAATGCCAATGTTTAAATCTGATATTTGGGTTTTAAATCATGTTTTTCTGGGAAAAATTCCTTTAAAGAGCAGACTGCAATACCCATTATTTCCTGTTTGGGGGCAGATCCTAAAACAATGAAGCTGAAAGTCCAAAGGATGGAAAAGTAAGAGTTTGGAAGAGACAAAACCACGATAGAAAAAGAGGAGAAAAGGAGAAGGAGAAAGTCAGGGACAGGGACAGGGAGAGAGGAGATGAGGAGGGGAGGGAGAGAAAGAAAGAGATAGAGACTTGTATTTGCCTTACTGCCTTGTGACAGTCATATAGAATGATATAATCCTGTTTTTGTAGAACTATTTTGTTAAAATAATAAGAATATCGTGTTTGTCTTTTTTAAAACATTTCATAACAGTACCCCAAAAGAAAGATATGGAGACCCTCCTATTTCATTTCCTGTCTTCATAGAATGTTGTGTTACTAAAATATTTTTATTAGAGCAGAACCTGAAGCAATATAAAATGTTTGCTTGAGGATTTATTTTAGTCCCTTTAAGCTGAACTTCTGTAATGAAATCTATTTACAGACATTCCACAGTGCCCTATGGTTACTAGCTTATGCAAATGAAGTGTGACCCTGGGAATAAACCTCTTGCCCCCACATCATCTTCCCTGGTTTCAAAGGTCTCTAGGCAATCACTTTTTTAAGTGAAGAGATTTTTAAGCTGGATTGAAATAGAAAGAGAGGGAGCATAACTTGATGGCCAATACTCATACAACCCAAACATTTACTATCTACTATTTTCACATAAATATTTAGACACTAATTTATAAATCCATTTGGGATAAATGTGTTAGTGTATAATGATTTTTGCAGCCCCTTCTTTTACTCTGAATCCTAGAAACTAGAGACCAATAAAAATCAATAGTCATTTAGTCTAACTTCATTTCTTAAACTCTTAAACTATTTCTTCATTACTTAAGCTCAGGGTCACTAGATTGGGGCAGAATTGATTTGGTGATAATAAAATCTTCTCTGCTGATTATATTTTCACTGAAAATGCATTTGTGCTGAGCACCAGAATAATCAAAGTAATCAGGAAGATTTATATCTTAATAACTACATGTATGTTTATTATATTATTTGACTATATTAGTATTAGGACTAGAATATATTGGTATTTAGAAGCAATTAAAAAGGAAAATAATGTATCCAGTTTTTAAGGAAGGGTAATGAAACTAGATAATTGATTGCATCTTCAGATGTATTAATAGGAAAATCTGTCCAGAATTTCTGAATGACAATAATAGCAAATTGTATAATTTTAGGCGGTATTTTCCTACTGAACAATATCATAAATAAAAAGTTATTTTTATGTGAGATAAACTGTTTAAAGCCATAATGGCCAGTGGGTTCAAATCAGCTCTTAGAAGTCTCCAGGGATCGCAAAGTCAAAGTGTCACCTCAGTATATTGCCAAAATTTTGAAATAGTCCAAGATGACTCTCAGATTTCTAGGCCAAAGGGACTTCTCTGCAATATTTCAAGAGCTGGCAACCCACAGATTGACTGTTTAACCTGGCCAAATTACATGATGAAGTTTGAGTGCAAGAAGACATTGGAAATTCCTTATAAATATATACACTTTAATTCCCTATTTAAGTCTGCTGAATTTTTACCATTTTTAAGGAAATATGGAGCTTTATTAAAATTAAAGTAAATATAGGGGTGCCTGGGTGGCTCAGTCGGTTAAGCGTGGGACTTTGGCTCAGGTCATGATCTCGCGATTCATGGGTTTGAGCCCCACATGGGGTTCTGTGCTGGCAGCTCAGAGCCTGGAGCCTCCTTCAGATTCTGTGTCTCCCTCTCTCTCTATGCCCCTCCCCGACTCATGCTCTATCTCTGTCTCAAAAACAAATAAACTATAAAATTTTTTTAAAAATTAAGGTAAATATAGAGCCTTATTAATATTAAATATTTATTAAAATTGAAGTAAATGTTACTGTTTAACCTCTGCTTTTTATATTCTGCTCCTTATGAAAGATTATCAAGTTTATGTCACAGAATGCTATTTTAGGTCTTTTATGTGAATAGTCAGTATTTTGCACAGGTGACTACTGAGGTCTTGCAATGTATGTCTTTGTAAAACCCTGACTTTCAAAGGGGTAGGATGTCAAGACCACAGCCATCTGCGTGGACAAAATCTGAATGGGATCCAGAATGGAACTAACAGTTCTGAATGTCTTGCCAACAACAAATGAATGAAAAGCAGGGGACTGATAAATGACATCCCCTAAAGCAGGTGCAGAAGCGGATGCTAAAACTTGGTAGGTCACAGTGAGTGAGGAGTCAAAATAAATTTGTTGTACTTGTGAACGCTGTTGATATTGAAGAGGAAGCATTCATGGAGACTAGAAAAAAAATAAGAATGGTATAACAGAATTAAGAATCAATCATTTAGAAGAGGGGCACCTGGGTGACTCAGTCAGTTGGACATCTGATTTCAGCTCAGGTCATGATCTTATGGCTTGTGGGTTTGGGCCCCGCATCGGGTTCTGTGCTGACAGCTCAGAGCCTGGAGCCTGCTTCAGATTCTGTGTCTCCCTCTCTCTGCCGCCCCCCCCCCGCTCGTGCTCTGTCTCTCTCTCTCAAAAATAAATAAACACTTGTGGGGATGAGCACTGGGTGTTATGTGGAAACTAATTTGACAATAAACTATTTGTAAAAATAAATAAATAAATAAATAAATAAACATTAAAAATTATTAATAATTTAGAAGAAAACATAACATAGCAAACCAAAGTCATAGCTAAAATGCACTAACAAATTATAATGTTAAGGAAACTAAAAGCCCAAATAGAAAAAAAAAACAAACCCCAGGAGCCCCAACTTGTAAAAAAGCAGGAAACCAGTGGGAACATGCAATAATTAAAGAAAACACTCCTGAAAAATATATTTAAAACCAAATAATTCCAACCTAATATTCGCACAGACCGGATTCCTTTCAAAAGCATTTCCCCAAACAGATACTTAACTGTCAAGCTTTTAAACCTCAAGGACTAAGAAAGATTTGAGAATAATTTCAATTGTGGACATTGATCTTCAGACTAAAAAGGGGTGGGAGGATGCTCAAAGATGAAGACTTACTCCCACAAGTGCAACAAAGAAAGAAGAGAACAGAATAAGAAATGGCAATATCCCTTTGGAAAGATGATAAAAAGTCCAAGTTTAAGTTCCATGAAATGGTGATGGTTTCTAACTTTTCAAGGTCCTGGTCACACTATCACAGAAAACACACTTGTTCTCACATAGTCTCAGAAGTTCCTGCTCTCAACCACACTTAGAAGTCAAGTAGCAAGACAGGATCCCTAGCAGCACACCCCTCAAATGTGTCAGCCTTACCAAGTATATATACTGATCATCACCAATTATTTAGCAAAAAATAATAACCTGGGCTAGTTTTCCTCAGTGGGTTAAAAATGTCAAAGAAAAAAGGCAGAGGAAATGCTTTAAAAATTCACAGAAATGTGTCATCAATATGACAGTAAACAGAGGAGGATATTTAAGGAAAGGGTTTACCTCTTTTGACCAAACCATGTATGGAGAGACCAGTATGCCTGGGTGTTTCAGCCCACGCCCTTTAGCAAGGTCAATAGGCATCACTTCAAAGACCACAAGAAACCTAACATTTTCTTCTCTACCAGTACATAGATCCAAAATATAGTTGGCCTCTGGGTAGTTGAATTCTAGCTAGTTTGGGTGTGATATAAGATGCAAACATAAAATAAGGAGGCACCTGGGGTCCAAGGAGATTCATATAAAAATTAGCTTATGCTTTTTGTCTACATGTGAAATACTTCCCATTCTTTTATAAGGAGAGCTATTACTAAGGAGATGGTAAATCATTTTCATAGGGAGTCCAGGACCATGGTAGCTCCAACTAGTATCTGATAAGAGTAAAGAGCAATGAGTCCCTAATTGAAAGGGGAGTCTAGGCTGTTAGCTGAATTTTGAACAAAAACTGAAGGCATTCCTGAGAGTAATATTTTAGACACTAAGTGAGAGTGACGTAAGACTTTCAGACTCATCACTGTGACCCAGTGGTAGTGCTACAGTGATAGTGACTCTTATGTAAGTATATATACATAGAGACTAAATCCTGCAGAGTGGACAGGCATCCAGCAGAAAGTATAAAGGTAGACACTGCAACTATTTGGCCAAGAGAGTCAAAGGGCATTAGTGAACGGAAAAACTTTCCTGTTCCCTCTATATCTAGTACTGGAAATAAAACTAGCTTCCCATTAACAGTTTTCAGGGCTTCTTGGGCAATTAAGAAGGTGTACCAAAAGAGTGGATAGGTACTTGAGTGATTAATATATATCTTGCCTTTGTGGAACAGAGAATACTGCTTACAAAAAGAAAATCAGTCTCTTCCTGGCTTTTATCACATTCATCAGAAAGTTGCACCTTCATTGTCACATCTGTTTTCAAGGTTGTGTTATATTCTATTCCATGAGGTATCTTTATTTAATTGTACTCATTTTTTATTCTCTGAACACGCACTCAAATATATTTCTAATAAGAAATTGCTGGTACAACCCTTCATTAGCAGTCATCTTACCTGCTTATTATATCTAATTACATCACTTCTCGGCCTTTTGGTTAAGATCAAGTATATTATATCTAATTCCAATTGATAGATTATGCTTTCTTTACATTAAATTCCAAAATATAAAATATAATTCCAATTTCCAAATAATAACATCTTTCAAAATCTTGTTTAATGTTCCCATGAAATTAAATTACCTTTCCTTCAGCTTGAAACATTTGCATTTGTAGGGAATATTGAAACACAACAGAAATCTATTGGATTAAGCTATCTCCCTTTTTGGATCAACCCTGTTTTAAAAATTAACTTTAGAATATATATTTGTATCTTAAGACATTGAATTATACTTTGAAGCCATTGAAAAAAGAATTTGCATGTACTTTTATTTACATCTATTGTCATTTCATTATTAAAAATTTTCACCTGTTTCAGCCAAATTAGTCTAAATCATGATGCAGTAACAAATAACCCCAATCATTTGGATTAAATAATAAAAGTTTATTTCTTGCTCACATTTATGCATATTACTTCTATACTCAATGCCCTCTTCACTTTATATGGAAAGTCTGAATAAGCAGCCCTTTTGTGGAACATGCAGATCTTGTGGCAGAGTGAAAAGAAAGATGAGAATGAAGCATTGGCTTTTAAAACTTCAGCATGGAAATGGCCAGTATCACCTGTGCCCTTACTTATTTCATTGCTCAAGATAAATAACTTGGCCAAGCTTGACATTGTCAAGACCTTGAGTAGAAATGGGGCAAGTAAAGCGTATAGTAGAAAAAAGTACCAAATATTCTGACAATCATATTATCTATCACAAATTTCTTCTTTGTCTACTATTCAGTGGTCTGTAATTAAAATAAGAACACAGTAGAAGAAAAAAATTTGAATTTTGTCTGTATCAGGATGATTTTTGATTCTAAGCTTCTTTAATTTTATAGTAACACCATGGCATCTGCTTTTTACATTAATAATTTGAATCTGTGTATATTAACTGCATTAAATTCTTTGGAAAATTATCTACATTATGGTTATTATTCACATGGTCACTAATACATTTAAATGTAATTATTTCTAAATGAAAACTGTGATTTAATAAATAATTTTTATCTTTGAAAAACAAAAAATATGATCCACTAGTTTTCATCTTATAGATTTTACTATTTTTATGTTTTTATCTTTATTTCTTCCCACCGATTTGATTTTGCTACATTAAAATTTGTAACAAGCATGAAGTTTATATATGAGGTGGGAGAGAAAGAGAGAAATTATTTAATTTATAAGTGGTGTGCAGGAAAGACTATCTAAAATGTTCCTATAGATCCTGGAGAAAGAAACTCTAATACTTTATTTGACATAGCACAGTGTCTCTCTATAACATGATTAGAAAATCCCATATTATAACCCATCCATCAAAAAGACAATTTTTCAAAGACTATAGCTTACCTATAAGAAAAAATTATCATGTCTATACAGGTCTAAATATCTCATTGTTCTAAAAACAACTGAATGCATGATTATTAGATGTTATAATTAATATTGCATATATTAGATTTATGACAAATACACACAATTATACACATTGCTTTAATGCAATTTAAATAAGCTAAAAAGGAATATAGAAAAGGAAGCCAATCACAAGAAGAAACATTTATTTCTTTTTATTTAAGAAACATAATTTACTTAAAGCAGATCTCTTTAAAAATAAAGAACAGTAACCAAACTACATTCAAAAAGTACCTAATATTTTAAATATATTTTATTTATCTTTCCAGTTCTTTACTAATGGTACTAGTCATCCTTTAAGCATTTTTCATTAGTATGTAGGTTGATAAATGCACACATTATAATTAATCTACAAAAATTTACTATTTCTAAGTAATAGGGCATGTTTTAGAAACTTAAATAACATTTTTACATAATATCCCTAGCCCTCCTGCATCTCTCTTAAATTCCAACATATCAATCAATCAATAAAAGACCTTCAAGATCAAAATGTCCCAATGTCCAAACCCTAGGATTACCTCAGGATTTAACACCAGGTTCAGTTAAAGGCAAGTTATATAGATCTCTTCTGTCTTTGGGTATCAACAGAAAGGAATCTTCTAATTCTGATACATGAGCAACAAGCAAGAATAAAACCCCTACATCCTTCTCAATCGACAGACAAATCAACTAACTGAACAGAAGTGAAAGAATTAAGTGTGGCCTAATAGTGTGTATCCCATGACATTGCCATCATTATTACCTAACAATTATTGAACATTTTCATGTGCTAGGTGCTGATAATACAATGACAAGCAGAGGAGAAGTTCAGGGGAAACCTCTCAAAGAAGTTTAAATTTCAGAGAATGAGTTTTAAAGAATGGATGTGACTTTGCAGATGAACAATGGTGGGGTAGCAAGAACCTAAAAAGATGGGAACAAGAGAGAAGGCTTTTCAGGCAGAAAGAATATCATAGGCAAAAGCAGGGAGGCACAAAATAACATAGTACATTACTGAAACTGCAATTAGTATCACACAGATAGATATATATTGCTAGGGGGCTGTAGACGAGGTAATCAAAGGGCATGGACAGGAGCCACTTCATAGAAGGCTTCATGTGCCTTGCTAAAGTTTCTAGATTATCCTGATGTCACCAGAGCATCAGTGAAGGGTCTTAATGAAAAAAACACATAATACATATATATTTTGGAAAAAGAATTCTGGCCAGGATATGAAGGATGCATGGGGAAAGACTGGGTTGGAGGAAAAATATCAGGAGATGTTTTTAAAACCCAGGGGAGAGAGATTTTTTTTTAAAGGTCCAAACAAGGGCAAGAATAGTAAGTGTAAAGAGAGAGTCTAAAACAATACATAGAGGTAGAATTTACAGGGCTCAGGTATTTGTCAGATATGAGATTTGATGAAAAAGTCAAGCCTGACTAAGAGAGACGCGAGCTTAGGAGGATGAGGGAGAAAGCCAATGAATCTAGTTTGGGATTTGTTACTCATGTGGGACCCATTATACATCCAAGCATCTATTGGAAAGAAGCTGGCATTTTTCAGAATCCAAAACGTCTCTGTTTAAAAGTTTCCTTTCCCCTAACAGATACTTTGAAGAGAATCATTATTTTACAAGATGAAATATCTTCTTACAAATTTTACCTTGAAGCTATTTGAATACCTGTGTATGGAATATGTTTGTTCCTTCAGGAAAATTGCTGCAAATCTCTAATTCCTTGAACGAGGGAGGGTCCGCATGCCAGGTTATGATTTTTATTCTTTTAAGTAACAAATAATTGTATCCCCCCCTTGGTTTGGCATCTGATTCCTTCCTTCTACTGAAAGCATGTGCCTCCTTCATAATTTTGCTTCCTACCAAGATGAGACTTGCCCATGACTTACGAACTAACCTAAACTGTTTTATATTTTTAAAGACAGTAGAGGAGACAGCAATGATTGGATGTCTTCAAAATTGTACCAAGTGGTCTGACATCATCATAGATTTTCTCTGGACCCATTTCAACATTTGACCAACTCTTCTTCCCATTAAGTCAGGCTAAAGCAAAATACATTATCTCAATAATTACTATCTTCAACAACCTAAAATTAAGTATATTATCACAATACTGTGGTACAATGAGAAAGAAATTATCTCCTTTAATAAAGTTGAGGAGATAGTGGTGGTAGAGAAGCAGAAAAAAATTTTTAGAAAATATTTTTCTACAATTGCAGGCAAAAGGTCTATCATGCCTCATGAAACAACAGAGCCCTTCTTTATTCCTTTTCTAACAACAACAACAAAAAAGCAAAATTAAGCATAGTTCCTAATACTGTCTTTAAAAGTTTTATTTAGATTTTAATTTCTGCTTATTTAACGATGCATTCATTCTTAAAATACACAAATTATCACTACTAAAAATACAAATCTCCCTAGAAAGTAACTTTTAACAATGAATAGCTTGTTATAACTAGCTAATGTTGCTGTAAACCCAAAACCTTTTAGAAAGTTTACATAAAAACACTGATAAGGCCTTCAAAACATCTGTGATTAAGATCCCACAATGCAATAATACTCTAGGTGAATTGTCGACAGTAGCATCGCACTGCCTGCCAAAGTCTATGACTCCTTTTTAAGATTGTGAAAGGCCACTCATTTTGTTTTCATGAACTTAAAGATGACTTAACCAAATCCCCTAACAGTAGTTAATGGTTCTTAATTATATGATGTGATAAAAAAGAAGAAAGCTTTATTCACTGAAAGGTAGTATTATTACTAAAATTGTCTAATTTTATATGACAGTAAAATTAAAAGATGACACAGCAAAGATGGAAAAATACCCCATGAAGTGGTTAAACAGCATCCAAGTTTTCACTTCTGTATGCCAAGTTTTACTTCAGAGAATAAGTCTCAGTAGCATGCAGCTTTAGGGAAACGTGAAATTAAGTTTTGGAAGTAAATTTCTAAGCTAAAGAATTTCATCCAAAATAAGTTCTTTACAAGTATATTTTGCACCATTCCTTGAGTCTGCTAACATTTCCATGATTAAAATTTTGACTTCAAAGTTGAAGAGAAATATAGTATATTTTAACTAATTCTCATTGTTATACCTATATATCAAAAAATATTTTCAATAAAAATAAAAAACAATCCTTGGCTTCCAAGGACTGGATAGGGTTTAGAACATGAACAAGATAAGCACAGCTTATCACCATTTCCTTTGGTGTATCTGGTGTATCTCTATTTCGTTCAAACTTATGTAAACACATTGGTGATTCAAGAGTTTCTGGCCTTCATCTGTCTTGTGACCTTATATAATAATAACTACTATTTCTTGAATGTTAAGTATGTGCTCACCTAAGTATCTTCATTCCATGTTCCAGAAACCCTTTGAGATTGGTATTTTACACCCCATACTAACAATGAAGAATTTAAGATTAGAAATGGAACTATATCCTCAAAACACAGTGACTACAAACAGAAACCAAACTCAAATGCAGGTCTAAGTGAATCTAAACCTTGGGCTCTGCCATCACACAGTGCTTCTTGCCATTTATCCACCTCTCCATTGAACTGCTTCACCTTAAACTAGAGTGAACACACATCCACCTTGTGTAATTTTTATATGGCTTAAATATTAATAGTAGTTATATACCTTAAAGATTACATCCATTTATAAAAGTGTCCAAGTCAGACAATAGTTTATCACCCTATCTTTAAGTTAATATATATCTATACCTAAATGTATACCTTTCCTACCACCTCCCCAAATATGCCTCTATTGTGACAACCCTTACTACTAAGGATGGCACCATAACATCCATTCACCTGCAAAAGCCAGAACACAGCAGTAACTTTTAGCTCCTTCTTTTTCCTCATTTATCATATTATCCAATATGTCTTCATGTCTTTTCCTCTCTTCTACTGACTAACTTTCAAGTCAAGGTTTTCTCCAGCTATGCTTCCAGTATCTTAGTTCTGAGCCTCATAATGTCTTTCCTGGACTCTTATAAAAGTTTTCAACTGATATTTACTTACAGTGTAACCTATCTCTAACCCAAGTTCTGTATCACAATTAGTATGAGCTTTCAAAAGGGCACATCTTATCATACAGTCATCCCAATTGAAAATCCCTAAATGGTTCCTTAGAGCCTTCAGGATAAACTCCAAAGCCTTCTCAGGACTCTTACGGCTCTTAGTTAATTGTCCCTTGCTTACCTATCCATCCTAATCTCTCACTACTCTTCTCATCACAGATTACATCCAGCCCCAGAGAACTATTCCACAGTTACCAAAAAATGTTGGCTTGTCTTTTGTTTATATGTTTTGTCAGAAATTGCTTCCCTACTATTTCCTCTCTCTTTACCTCTCCTAATTGTCACATCCTCAGTATGCTGTTGTAGCATCCCCTCCTCTGACTATCTCCTGAATAAACTCTTGCTTCGCACAATACTAGACTCAAAACACTCCAGGAATATACTGTCATTATCAAGCTGAACTTTGAAATCCCTCCAATTCTACCCATTCCTCATCCCTCAGTATCATCTCTATGGGTAAGAGATGATGCAGTAACAATTTGCCTCTTCTCTGTTTTAGTGTTCCCATGTCCTTTTCCCCATTGCCTCCAATGTTTCTCCAACTGAAATTAAACTCTTTAAAAACGCCTCTTTGATTAGTTCCCAACTCTTACTCAGTTTGAGTGAGATGTTTTCCTTGTAGCTCAGTACATAACCCACATGATAGTGTAATGTTCTGGTTATTTGTCTGCCTCACTGAGTAGGTTAGAGGCTGCTTGAGGTAGAGCTTTCAGCTTTTTTTTTAATGTTTATTTATTCATTTTGAGAGAGAAAGAGAGAGAGAGAATGCAAGTGGAGGAGGGTCAGAGAGAGGAGAGAGTGAATCACAAGCAGGATCCATGCTGTCAGTGCAGAGCATGAGACAGTGCTTGAACCTACAAACCATGAGACTATGACCTGAGCCAAAATCAAGAGTCAGGCACTCAACCAACTGAGCCACCCAGAAGCCCTCAGCTTTCATCTTTTAATTCCAATATTCATAACTGGATCTGACACATAATAAGTATACAATAGTTTTTTATTCCTAATAATAATAGAATATTTGTTTATTGAGGAGGGTTAAATGAAAGATTATGATAGTGCTGAAGAAAGTCAATTTATAAGTTTCAATGCACTTATGATTCTTGTAATATACACTGGAAAATCTCTGAGAACTAAAGATATCTTCTATAATGAAATTATATATTTCTTTTATTCTTAAAGCCATGATATGTAGTCATGATTTATAATAATTTCTATTCAAATAATAGTAACAGAGAATTGCAAAACAAGAAGGCAACATGGGATACAATCTAATGATTTCCAATCCATCATTTAGCATTAGATCAAAATCATACTCAGATCCCCAGTACATAAACGATTTAGTCTACAGCTATTGCCTGAGAGTTAAAGATACGGAAACTTCCAAGGTATGAAGGGTCACGGTTCTTCTACTTCTACGCTCCCTTCACTGGACCTCTGGAGGTTCTAAAGCTCTAAGCAGCACAGCTATACAAGCTCTAACTTAGTTCAAAAACTCATTTGACAAAAAGGAAATTGGAACCTTGAGAAGGCTGTGATACTCCCAGGAGCACCAAGTGATGTAAGGCTGGACATGAGTCTCTGGTTCCTAAGCCTACGTTCTAAACCTGGTTTCACACTGCTTCTAGGAGAAAAACAGCTTAGCTCTGGGAGCACCAGAAAAAGATTCCTATTGCCTAAATAAAACAGTAGCACTAGAAAATGTGGACATCAAAGGAGTGTTAGAGTGAATTTGTCTTACAAAGCATATTGCCTGTGGTGCTGATAATATTTGACCAGACACTGTACATTGCAGGCTGGCAGATACACTAAATGTTTCATTCTGTCAAGTGTTCGGCATAGGTTTTTATGGATTCATTCCCCACAAAAGTCAATAAAAAATAATTATAATATTAATTTGATAGAATCCCATAAACGTGTGCTCTCTCTGAATCAACAGTATTTTAGAGAAAAAAAATAGTAACAGGCAACAATGGGAGGCATCTTTGTTAAAACTGACCATAAACTGTATTGGCTCCTGTTATGGGTTGAATTGTGTGTCTTCCAAAGTCATGTGTTGAAGTCTTAAGTCTTAATGCCTCAGAATAAAGCTTTATTTGGGAATACGGTCATTGCACGTGTTATTAGTTAAGATGAGGTCATAACAGAAAAGAGTGAACCCACAGTAACATGACTAGTATCTTTATAAAAAGGGGAAATTTGGAGATACACACAGGAAAAATGTGATGTGAAAATTGGTGTTATGCTTCCAGAAATCAAGGAATTAACATACTCTGGTAAAGAAACCTGGAAAAGAATCTTCCCTTGTGCGCCCAGAGGAGTGTAGCTCTGCTGACACCCCTCAATCTCAGACTTCTTGCCCCCAAAATTAAGGCAATATATTTCTGTTGTTTAAGTCCCTCAGTTGTCAACACTTTGTTGCAGCAGCTCCAAACTAATACAATTCTAGATCTTTAGTTTCTCTCAAGGGGAATTTTTCTCCATCATCTAGTTGAGTAAGTCACATACAAAAATTAGATCTCTTTACTTAAATGTTCTAGTTGCTAGAACTTGATCCAGAAAAAAATAATTAAAATAGCATTATAACTAGAGGATGAATTGAATACAGAATACAGAATCATAAAAACACAGGCAGTGCACTGTGCTACAATGATCAATTATATCGAGAGCCCAGTCTTACAGTGCTATTATAATTAAGCTTCACTTAACTGGGCACAAACTTTTATGTCCCTCACATATATTTTCACCCCATTTTATCATGATCTAACTGCCACATTTAAACACTTTATGTCTACCTATAGACCATAATATTTGAACAAATGTAGAAACATTTCAACATAAGATTTCCTCTACTCCCTACTTTATTCTACACTCTGGTCTCTCTTCTCCTGTATGATTTTATATAAGAAAGTTGGCCCCTAGAAGAACCCTTGCAACAATTGTTTTAAATATTTTTAAGGCCTCTTTTCAGGTCAAACAGTGATCTCAAAGGTAAATACTTTGTCTAATTTTCACAAATTTAGGTGTCTATTAATAGACTACTTCTCAAACCAAATGTTAAAATATAACCAAACTCACAATTTATGAATTAACATGTCATAAAATCATACAACTAGATTTTATTAATATGAAATTAGTTCTCTGAAAACTATTAAATATACCCTTACCAATGGTTTCTACTTTCTTTCAAAATTAGTAAACATTAAAAAACCAGTAAACTATTTATTTTATAAACTTCACATATACTCTATAGAAGATATTTATATTTTAATCAGACAATGAAATTAACTCCTTTATAAACAGAAATGACATCTGAGTATTAATTTTTCTTTCTTGTACAAATATATGAACCAGGGAAGAAGACTATTACCCTTCCAAATATTATTTGGAAGTTGGCTGTTAGTATTTTTTCAAGAGACATATCTGTTTTCATTCAAGTTTTTACTTCTGGCCTATGCTACAAATATTTCACTGTCACTGCCTTCAAACCAAAAGAAGTTGACCAGCACTGTGGTCCAGGTGATGATCTTTTCAACTCTTCCAGAATTAGGTTTGTCATTGCTTTCCTACAGGACCCCACCTCAGCAGCACAGGGATTCGGAATCCTCCTATTATTATATAATCAGCTCACAAGGGGAAATGGATGAGTTTAGACAAATCATTTGACTTAATTCACTTCAACAAATACTATTTATTGAGAGGCTACTATGTGTCATCATTGTGTCAGGCATGGGGGTAACAGTATAGAAGAGACCTCTTGAGGAATTCACAATCTAGAGAAAGAGAAATAAACAGATATTGACATAGGTGATAAGAAAAGAGAAAGCAATCTGCCCAAAGTTCTATGAAACCCAGAGAAGAGTGCTACAAAACCACTTGGCCTATCCTACAGTTGTTTACAGATTTCCTGGAAAGATGAACCTGCACTAAGTTTGGAAAAGATGGATAAGAGCCTGGTCAGCAGCAAAGATGGGAAGGTTCTCCCAGGAAATAGAGCAAGATGAAGTATAGTATGGATCAGTGGTGAAATCTGGTTTGTCTGAAGTAGACACTAAATGCAGGATATTATTAGGATCAACATCTGTAGAAAGGAACAGGAGGAAGGAGGATCAGGCAGAGGGGGGAAACCAAACTGTGATACAAGACTTGAAAGTCTACCAGCACCATGGGAAGCTATGGAGCCAGACCTTACATCCTTGCCTGGCTCTGTCACGGAATGTCCAGAAGGATGTGGCCTTGGGTGAGGCAGCACTATGAAGCTGAGGTAGTCAGAAAAAAAAAAAAAAAAAAAAAAAAAAAAAGCTACAACATGGAGGCAACTGGGCACAGGTCCTTTATGGAAGGGGTCTAGACAGACCATGTCTCCCATTCACCACAAATATAAATCTAGCAGATGTCCAGTATTATTAGACTAAATTTTCATGTGGAGAATAGGAGAAAAATAAGTTGAAAAAGTATATTTTCAAAGACGTCCTCACAAGGATATGCTAGTCCTGCAGGAGAAAGCTAATCATGCACATCTCTTTCCAACTGTGCATTCGGTGACATTACTTTGGTATCTTGAAATCATTCTTCTACCACAAAAATTGTCAAAAGTTATATATCAGAGCTATATTTTTCTATATAGTATGAAACTTCACCACTTTCCTTCTTGTGTTCATAAAAACGGGTTTAAATCATCATGAATAAAATCCCGAGGTAAGATAGCATTCTACAATCTGCTCAAAACAGGAGAGGTCATAGGCCAATAAGTCCCATCTCCTTATAGTGAAAGAGGTAAAGACTCTCACCTTTCCTTTTCTTCTCCTGCCACTGACCTCATTTCTGCCTTGGTAAGCTGCAGCTGTCTCAAAGGATAATTTATTCATTGTAAGTATTTTGTTTTCACATGTATTCAAGAATATGTACTGAGGGTTTGCTATGTGTGAAAAGCTAAGTTTGAGTATTTGACAGCAAGCAAACAATAGACCTAGATCTTATCCTTAGTTTATAGTTGAGATACAAATATTAGTTTAAAAGATCATGAAATAGAGGTGCGTGGGTGGCTCAGTCAGTTAAACATCCAACTTCAGCTCAGGTCATGATCTCATGGTTTGTGAGTTCAAATCCTATGTTGGGCTCTGTGCTGACAGCTCAGAGCCTGCAGCCCACTTTAGATTCTGTGTCTCCCTTTCTCTCTGCTCCTCCCCTGCTCACTCTCTGTCTCTCTCTCCTTCAAAAATAAATAAACATTCAAAAAAACTTGTTTAAATCATGAAAAGAATGTAAAATCACAAATAGTGATAATTTTATGAAGAAGAGAGAATAAAAGATACTTAAATAATATCCTTGATGTTTCAACCTTCTAGATCACTTAAATCATATAAAATAAACATCAATGTCAATAGACACTAAGAATTAAAATAACAATAGTTTCATAGGAAGCCAATTATAATAATTTTTAAGAAATTTTATCTTATCTATTTTATTATTAAAAACCCAGCTAAATGATATATTTTTTTCTAAAAATGTCCATACGTTTCCCTTGGCAATCACTTTTCATTTCCCAATCATCATATTTATCTGCTATACCATTACAAAGATACAGACACAGAGAAATTTGTACAGTATTGAAAATCAGAATTTTCTTCGTTATGCCACTGTTACTGACAATGTAGAGAATGTCTCATATAGAAGCATTAAATTATATTATAATAAATTCTCAGCTATAGCACTGTTTTTCTAAATAATTGTCTTGTTGAATATTAGTAAAACTCTCTGGTTAGGACAAAACTTTTGGCAAAGAAAATGCAGCATTTCACATTCAAATTTGTATGCCTGGGCTGATTATATAAAGAAAGTATCTGAATTCCATCTGCTAGCATCATTTTAGGGAAAAATTAATATCTTTTGTTCTTGGAAAATATGTAAGAACAAAAATATATTTTGTTCTTGGAAAAGGCTAAGATTTTTGCCTGATCTATATCTAACAATATATGAAAGAGAAATTTAGCATCTGTGCGTGGTATCACATTTCCCATGCGTATTCCTATCCATAATGTGCATTCAGTTAAAAGCACATATCAAAATCCTGTTTTAGAGGATTTGGAAAGTAACACTTTCTATTTGGGACACTTCAATTACATGCTTGTGAATTCTGATCAGATAAAAAAAAATATAATTAATCCATGACAATCTGCCTTTACTTCCTATGGTCAAGATTTAGATTGAACAAGATTTTGCCATTTTTAATATCTATTATCTTCATCCCAAAGTCATTACAAAATACATCTCTAAAATCAGATGAGAATGTATAAGTGTTACCACTGTGGACTGCACCAAAGAGTTAAAACACCCCAACACATTATACATCTCTTCATACATAGAGCCAAAGGGATACTATTCTCATTTTTCATCATCAAGGCATTTATAAGACTCCTATCTTCTTGTGCTTTTGTGACCTCTAGTCAGAAAGGCCAAAGTAAATAAAGGTCAAGATAGATGTCAAATCAAGCAATTACTAAACAGGGAACTTGGCTGTGACCCTCAGATTAGAAATGGTGACCTGTCACAGCAACAGGGGAAAACCTTCCTGCAACTCCTTCTCCTGTTTTATGAAATACAATCTAGATTTGCAGCTTAGACTGAAAAAAAATTGATATCCTTCATTTGCGTTTTAATCTTTTCCACCCTTCATATTGGGGTTGTCCTCTGATTTCCTCCTTGGGTATATGCTCTGAATCATAGACATGTGAGAGGAAAACTTAGTGGGAACGTGGAGTGAGGAGGAACACCATACCTACCAGAAAAACTGAGAATGAACCAACAGAACACAAAAATGTTATAATATCACTTTACTTAAAACTGCATGAAATGTACACAATTTGTGGAATAGCAGTGACTTCATTCAACAATGCTTCTATTTTTTCTGCAATGGGCTGCTTGTAGAAACAAATTTTTGAAGTGTTCGATGGGAGGTAGCTAAAATGTGTCAATTAATTCATATAGCTGAACCTCTATTTATCTAATCTCTAGACTCACTTTCCTCTGTAGATCCAAGAAACTTCCATCCTTCACCCCAGAGGCTATGTTGAAAAACACTGTCTTTATTACCCATGCTAACTCTACAACCTGCATTTACTCCTGAATTCCTCCACTCCGTAAACTTCCTATTCTTAAAAAACAAAACAAAAACTGTATTAGTCCTTTTGTTGTCAAAAGAAGAAAATATTTACCTACGAATTTTGAGCAGAGGTAGAAAAAAAAGAAGAGAACTGTAAGTCACAGAGTTAGTTTTGGTAATAGAAGCTTACAGAGGTTTGTTGCTTTTCCTTTTCCTGCTTGGCTTTCCACAATTCACAGGAACATTTTCTGTTTATAAATAAACAAATAAATAAATAAATAAATAAATAAATAAATAAACAAACCTCAGCCATGTTTTGTAGCAAATTATTAAATTTAGTTGAATTAATGAATTTTGGCTAGTAATACAATTATTTCCTGTAAAATTCATTAAGTCAAAGAACCTCATTTAAAAATTGGACTTTGAAATAAACTGACAGAAATAATATGAGAGCTAAAGACTAATTTAAAAACAGACAAACTAGAAAAGTGACATAGCCATCATTGTCTTATTGGAAAACAGGCCAGGAGCTCCACTAAGGAAGAACTGCCCAGGAGAGAAAGAAAAAGAAAAACTTTTAAAAATGAAAGGCTTACTTTTCAAAGATTCTTAAATTAGCAAACTTTAAATGTTGACCCTAAAGGATGAATGTAAGTATATTATTTATGGTAATTTTCATTTCAAATTCCGTTCAAATCCAAATTTTCAGAAGAAAGAAAGAAAGAAAGAAAGAAAGAAAGAAAGAAAGAAAGAAAGAAAGAAAGAAAGAAGGAAGGAAGGAAGGAAGGAAGGAAGGAAGGAAGGAAGGAAGGAAGGAAAGAAAGAAAGAAAGAAAGAAAGAAAGAAAGAAAGAGAGAGAGAGAGAGAAAGGATTTAAAGATTTTCTTAGCTGCATATTTCAGAAAACAGAAACAAATGGAAACATTTCCATAGGAAGATGACAGCCAAATGGCTTTAAATTCTAAGTATATGACATCTTTTAAGTCTAATTATTTTCTGACCTTATGCTCACTGATTTCACTTTTTTGTTCAAGGATTCTAATCAGAGACCATAGTGGAAAATTTAGTTTATTATTGTTATTGCAACTGGTTCTTCTAAGTCACCAAAGAAACTAAAGTAGCATATGTGCTTTGCATGGTCAGTTTGGAAAGCTCTATAGCCTCAAAAGGGTTCTTATTCGCAGATTACATTAATTTTGCAATATTGTTTCTTCTGAAAGCATCAACACGGGGTGGGGGAGGGCAGCAGAGGCAGGAAGGAACTCCTAGAAATTCCAAATTGCCTCTTTGAAAACAACCATCTTCACCTCTCCTGCATGCATTTTTATTTATAAAATGGCCAGAGCTGAAGCTAAACAAACGAACAGAAAAAGCCCAGCTAACACCACTTTGAATTGTACCTCTTATTTCTTCATTGTGTTTGCAGTTAACAAAACTATGAATGAGTAAGACTAAAGAAGCAACTTGTGATAGCTTGAGGTGTTTTCTGTTTTCCCAAGAGGTGTGGCCAGATTTAAAAAGGGGGGAGGGGTTGTGTACTGAAAAATAATTGTCTAGGAGTAAGAACCTGGCATTTAAATAGGAGTGGATTCCCTCTAAATTTTACCCCAGTGTCTCCAAGATATGAATCACAGAAAATGGGCAACTCCCTGTGGCTAGCATTCCTTCTACCCACCTTCAATAATGCCAATTAGCCTGGGTGGGGCTAACACAGGGGTAATCTTAGGTACTGAACCATTTTAGCAATAATTTTGCCCTTTGGACAGAAATCTCTGGACTTCAGGCAAACTAAAAATAAAACTAAACAGTTTTAAAATAGGGAAAAGTTAGACTTCAAAGTTAGAAAAAATTCAGTTTTACTATTAATATTGATTCTTAATGTCTCCTTTATTCCTTATAAAAACTTTAAAATAAGTCAAGAAAGCATAATAATCTCTAGAATAATCACAAGCACTAAGAATGCCAAAAGTTTGTTAAAAAGTTTGTTTTAAACCCCATCCTTTCTAGAAGTATAATTCTCAAGGTCCTAAACAAAACAATAATGAATACAAAATAAATTTAGAAATTTTAGAATTTCTTCATAATGAGTTACTTGAGTATTGCCCTAAAGAAATGTATTCGTTAAAAAGTACCTATAATGAATATAATTTTTATATAGTTATTTTCCTAAAGTTCTATAATGCTATACAAATCAATGTGTAACCTTAACCAAAATATCCTAATAATCATATATACAATGGAATATTATTCAGCCATAAGAAAGAAAAAAAAATCCTACCATTTGCAACAACATGGATAGACCTTGAGGGTATTACACTAAGGGAAGTAAACTAGACAGAGCAAGAAAAATACCACATGATATCACTTATATGTGGAATCAAAAACCCCCCCCCAAACCCAAACAGAAAACCAGTCAAACTGATAGAATCAGAATAGAAAAATGGTTGCCAGGGGCTTGAGGGGTGGGAGAAATAGGGAGAGGGTAGTAAAAGCGTACAAACTTTCAGCTATAAGATAAATAAGGTTTGAGGATCTAATATATAACATGGTGACTATAGTTGATACTGTACTGTCTAACCAAAATTTGCTAAGAGAGTAGAATTTAAATGTCCTCACACACACAAGAAGATAGATACATGAAGTGATGTGTGTGTTAATTAACTAGATGAGTGAGATCCTTTCACGATGCCTACATACAACAAATGATCACAATGTACATTTTAAATAACTTAGAATTTTATTTGTCAATTATACCTCAACAAAGCTGAAAAAGTTTCCTAACAATCTATCAAATATGGGGTTAAAACATGTACATGTAACAATCCAGGACAACATCTGAGGTCAGTTCATTTGATCCTCTGACAACATTATAAACTGGAAAAATGTAATTTTCTCATTTTTAAGATGAAGAAACTGAGATTCAGAATGATTATGTCAATGACCTCAAGCTACTTATTGGAAAAATAGCTTAGATTCCAGGCCTCCTGGATCCCCATACACCAGTCTGTATTCACCCTCTCCATATGTAATTTCACCTCCAAATTTTTATGTAATCTATCTGTTATTTAGAAATTCAGAGAAAGCACAAGTATGTTAGTTAAGGCTTCATAGGGATGAGGGCTTTGTGCAGAACTTTAAAAGTAGACCAGTTAGGCTAGGTGGATGGATAGAAGAAATGTATGCCAGGAGAGAGAAAACAATAGCTAGGAAAAATATAATAACCACACTGATTAAGCAGATTTTAAGGGGTACTATACTGAGCACTAAACCTACTTAACTAGTTTAGTCATGATACACAATGGAATAAGTACTTCCTTTAAGGAACCTGAGGCTTAGGAAACCAAGTAATTCACCTGGGTCACAGAGATGGGAAAGTTCAGAAGCAGGAACTGAATTCCAGCGCTGGTCTATTTGATGCCCAAGGCCAAGCTCTTAATCTTTATTCTACTACTACTTCTGGAACAAGGGCATGAGAAAGAACAGAGCATAATGAAAACAGCCTAAGTAGAAAAGAGTCATGTTGAGAGTGGAAAAAAATGAAGTTGAATAAACATATCAGGACCAAGTTAGAGAGTGCCTGAAAATTCAAGAAAACTTACATTTGATGTAATAAGCAATTGGCCTTCTTTATAGATCTCTGAACAAGAAGAAAGGCAATAAAGCAAAGTATTCAAAGAATGTTCCTGTGGCAGGAAGATGGAGTGAGTAAAAGATGAAGATAAAAGGCCAGTTAGAAAATTAATCTAACAGCTCAAGTATGAAATGATAGAGGTCTAATCCAGAGTGGTCAAGGGGCCCCTGGGTGGCTCAGTCAGTTAAGCATCCGACTTCGGCTCAGGTCATGATCTCATGGTTCGTAGATTCAAGCCCCACGTCAGGCGCTGTGCTCAGAGCCCGGAGCCTGATTCAGGTTCTGTGTCTCCCTCTCTCTCTCTCTGACCCTCCCCTGCTCACGTTGTCTCTCTCTCTCTCTCAGAAATAAATAAAACATTAAAAAAATTTAATCCAGAGTGGTCAACATGATCATGAATCAAAAGAAAAGGATTTAAAAAACAATTAGATGGAAGAATCAATATAATTTCATGACTAATTAGATGCAAGGACTGGAGCAGAAAAATGATGAGTCAAAGATGACTAGATGGTTTCAAGAAGAGATGGTGCCACAGGGAATAAAACTGAAGGAGGAAACTGTGGTGAGAGAACACAAGTTTATGTCTAGGCACGTTGGATCTTAATAACTGATGAATAGAAACTTGGACATGAGGACTATTTTCAGATGTTGGAAGGTGATTAGAAGCAAGGGCACTGAATTTGCTGCTGAAGAACATGGAAAGAGATAGTAGGGCTGAGGATTTAGGTGAAGGACTTTCCATAAATAAGGGTGCTGAGAAAAATGAGGAGGCATTCAAGAAATAAGGAAGATCAGTCAGTTTCCTTCTTGTGAAGGGTTTGCAACTTACCTAGGGAGGCATCATTGGCGTGCATGAAGAAACTTCACTGGAATTACTTACATAAACTGGAATATAAGCTCCATGAGAGGAGGAACTCGTACATAAAACAGGACTTGGCATATTTTAAGAATTCAATACTATTTGTTGAATTAATGAGTAAACCATTGTACCCCATATCTCAGCAACTAGTACAATGCCTGGCATAGAGCTAGTGCTCAATAAAGCTTGTTGAACTGATTGGATTAATAATTCTATCTTTACTCCAAAGAGATCTCATTTTAAAGTTGTTAATTATAAGATTCTAGACAAGTTCATTAAGAATTCAAAGAAAAGATACATCGTGAGACAAAAGTCATAGAATGGCCTTGAAATTCTAAATAAAAAGAAGGACAAGGAAAGAGATAATCATTACAGCACAGAGGCAGAAATTCATTTGAGATATCTGTACATCGGTTAAAAATGTCAATGTGAATAAAGGATACAAATTTAAACAATCAAGAGAAATATCACCACTTAGGTTATAGTGCTAACAATCAAGAAGTATACCACACAACTTTGTGACTAGTGATAGGAATAAGAAAACAATGAGGCCATGCCATGGTCTGTGACCTGAGTGACTGTGAGTTAAGGCTTCATAGGGATGAGGGCTTTGTGCAGAACTTTAAAAGTAGACCAGTTAGGCTAGGTGGATGGATAGAAGAAATGTATGCCAGGAGGGATAAAACAATAGCTAGGAAAAATGTAATAACCACACTGATTAAGCAGATTTTAAAGGGTCCTATACTGAGCACTAAACCTACTTAACTAGTTTAGTCATGATACACAATGAAATAAATACTTCCTTTAAGGAACCTGAGGCTTAGGAAACTAAGTAATTCACCTGGGTCACAGAGATGGGAAAGTTCAGAAGCAGGAACTGAAATCAATAATAAATTGTGTAAGCAAATTTATGTTTACTACCACCTCAAGAATACATACTAATTACTGATTAATTCTCCCTTCAACTTTATGTTCATTCATTTATTGCCTTAAAAACTTATTTTCTGCATCTCATGTCATCTAATATCAAAATCAACAGATATTATTCACTGCCTTATTGACTACAATGGCTTAAATTTATTACATAAATGGATAGTCAGTGAAATGTACCCCAAAGAGATAACAAGAGATAAAATTAAAACAATAAAACTACTTAGTTCACAAAGCAGAATATCAGACACTAAATAAGGACCTGTTGTGAAGACAACTTTAACTTATTATGTTACACACTGTTTGCAAAAGTTTTTGGAGGGGGGGTTGTATTATTCAATAATTTGTGGTACACAATACCATCAGACCCAAAATTTGAACTAAGAGAAAAATATTCTCCTTTAAAATACATTATCAAAACTTTATGGAAAGGCAACAGTCACTACTAATGTTTAATCTCCCTTCAAATAACCTTTTTTCATTCTTCAAATATATGTTTAGTAATTCATATGGGAAAGATTGAAGACCACATTGATATTTCCTAAATACGAAGAAAATAATGGATAATTAAAATCAGTATTCATCCATGGACCAAAATATACATATATAATATATATCCCCAGGTTAGACCTCCTCTGTTGCTTTATATACCACTGCATAAACATAAAAATTGTCATCATTTACTGTGGTTCATTGGTTCATTTATTCTCTTAATTACCTCTTGAAAATTTCTGATAGCCCATCTTTAAAGTGTTAAAGTTTTTCTGAAGCTAAAATTTTATGTGGTTTAATTTAATCTTTCAGAGAGTAGACAATTCTGTTCATTGTTTATTTTCAAATCACAACGGTAAAAAACACAGGCATGTGTTCCTATTTTTTATGAGTGTGTAAATATGGACCATGATATGTTTTATGTAAGATAGTCATCAAGTGTGAAAACAAAGATTAGCTCTCCATTCTCCGTGAATATTCAGTTATTACTAGAAATTTTAATGTAACTACTCAATGTGAAAATCTCTGTTATATTATCTGAAATTATTTGAATTACAAACCATTTTTGAATGAAGTAGCTCCGTAAGATAAGTGTGTATTAGTTTGATAGACTCATTCAGTTTCAAGAAAACATTTGGTCAAGTTATAAGATTTATATTACAATCTAATCTATATATCCTATCCCATAAATATAGATATGAAAAATCTTATTAAACCCTTTCATGTAGTATCTGCAGTACCTGAAAAAGTCTTGTATTAACTCTGACTCTCTTTCCTTATCTGTTAATTGGAAAAGGCATTTTTCCAGAGAGATTACATTAAACAAGATATTCCGGTGCCTAATAAAGATAACTTTCAGTAAATATTTGCCTTTATCATTATAACTAAGAAAATAAAGTATTTCAGGAGAAGAAGAAAGGCAGCATTGTAACACCATTTTTAAATCCAGGCATTGAAATCACATGTATTCTTGGGTTGTCTTCTTCCTTCCTTACCACTATCTAGTAGCCCAAGTAAATCCGGATTCCTGGAATCTTATTTATGTATTTGACTCTACGGGCAGATACCAAACTAGGAATTTCAGGAGTATGCACAAGATCCATAGTGATGACTTTAATTAATTTAAAATCAGTGAATGCAACTTCTGAGTGAGTTAACTGAGCCAAGATATTAACTCTTAGAGGGTGATTATTAGCTTTTGACCTGGGATTACCAGGAGTAGGATTTGGTCCTATTCCAAGACTAGTCCCCAGTTTGTCTCTCATTTACATGAAGTAATAAATACCTTTTTTCTTTCCAATCCCCTTCTCCCTTCACTCTAATTTTATCCTCTGATATAATGGTAGACGGATCCTACCTCTCTAATCCTGCTAATCCACTCCCTCCTCCTTCCATACTCTACAACAAATGACCCTCAAACATGTATTATGCAACTATTATGTCTGTTTCTATATTTTGGTAAATTGAAGATCTCACCCTGAAGGATCCTTCTCTAAAAATTCCTTCCCCTGGATCTTCCCATTGGCATGTCCTATAGTCCAAGCCATGACCCGGATGGTATGCTGGGTAGTGAGGCTGACAATTATAATTCTGGTATAATGGTCAGCCAAGTGAAAAACATATAGGCCAGGATAAACCTTACCAATTCAAAAACAAACAAAACTATCTGTAACCATAATGCAAATGTTCTTCATAATAAAGCTCGGACAAATTGAAAATGAAAACAATTTTTATCCCTTGTAATTTAACACTAGTTCTAGGCTTCAACTGAGAATGTTTTCTTATTTTATAGCTTGGTAGAACTTTGAAGAAATAAAAGGAAATGTTAAATGCAATGTCCCCACAAGAGTTAATTATCCTCAATGGTTTTTTCATAGGGCAGAGTATTAACCTAATTAACCCATCTTTCATGAACATGTTGCAGAAATGGGGCCTGTCCAACCACTCCTGCATATATTCAGTTGCCTGAACATGCTTGATTTTGTGGTTGAAACTCAACTTCTTCCTCTTACATAACATAACAAAATACTTTCATGTCTTTGAAAAGGTTAAATATCTGCAAAATTCCATATTTATTTGATACATGGTTTTCTTTTTATAGGACATATTTACCTATTTAATAGATTTCTATCCTAGCAGAATCAGAAGTTTATATTCATGTAATCAGTTTCTCTAAGTTTGCAGGGTATCTATTACATGTCATTCAAAGCTACTCATTCACTCAAGTTCTCTGGTTTTTTCCTAAATTCTGTAAATATTTTATGAAAATAAACAAAACAAACCAAACAAAATCTATATTATATTTTGTGATTGTAAGCTCAGTATAACATATACTTTGAGAAACAGTTTCAATTTGGTGAGAGTATTTATAAGTTTATGTTTCATGCTAAATATAGTGAAAGAAGCAACGTTTTAACATTTATTTACTTTAAGTCTCAATATAAAAAAGATTTGAGTAGATTCACAAATATTGAGCAATGTAATGGCATAATAACACACACACACACATACACACACACTATATTACATGTCAGATAGTGTTACAATTCCACAGCATTATCTTGTTTATCTCTCCTAACAACCTTATGAAGGCAATGTATTGTTACAATCCTCATTTGTTACAGATGAGAAACTGAGACTAAGAGAGGCTAAAGAACCTGCCCCAGTTGAGGAGCAGGAATGGTTGAGATTGGGACTTGAATCTAGGTGATCTGATTCTAGATCCATGCTCTTGCCAGTAAAGATAGAGACAGAAAACGAAGCCAGAGTTAAAGTTAGCCCAAGAAATGTGCATTGAAAATGCTGTCTAATGCAAAATGTGAATCCTAAGTTTGGCTCTGATTTCCTTGGAACCAAAGACAGAAAACAACACAATCAGAAACAAAATTCACCGTGCCCATAAAATAAAAGGTATTCCAATAACAACAACAACAACAACACCATGGCTTCTCCTCTGATGGACATTATGAGAAAGAACAGAAAGTAGTCTAAAAAACAAAAACAAAAAATGAACAACAAAAACATATCACCTTCTTGTATTTCCCTTAAAGTCAAACCCAGGGAATAACACAGAAACTAACTCAAAAAAAGTACATTTTTAATGCTCCAAAGCAATATTATCCATATATGTATGCCCAGTGGTGTGGCTGGATTCCAAAATAAAAAAAAAATATCTCAAGGAATGCACAGACTACCTCTTCTGTGGGCCATATCCCCGTATATAACAAAATAATCTCTCAGATGTAATTAAACACTTAATGAGAGTCAGGAAGCAAATATTAATATTATATTCACTGGTAAGAAGCAGGGATGTACCTGTTTTATCTTGCTGATTTAGAATGTATTATTTATTTAATTCTTCAGTAAGGTAGAAGATAGAAAGGACACAAATCACTTATACTCTCCTCAGCTGTAAAATAGGAATAATAATAGTCACCTTCATCTTGTTGCTTTGGAGATTAAATAAAATAACATATAAAAAATTCTAAGTGCTTGCTTGTACTATACACAGATTAAAAAGTTGACTGTTAAAAATATTTTTAAAATATTGATAATCCATATTTAGAAGCTCTAAGGTGGTCCTTCAAAGTTTTATAAAGCACAGCAAATTGAAAAACATATTTTGGCACCTGGGTAGCTCAGTTGGTTTAGCCTCAGACTCGACTCTGGCTCAGGTCATGACCTCACAATTGGTGAGATGGAGCCCTGTGTTGGGTTCTGTGCTGACAGTGCAGACCCTGCTTGATATTCTTGCTCTCCGTCAATCTCTGCTCCTCCTCTTGACATGTGCATGTGCTCTCTCTCACTCTCTCTCTCTCAAATATAGACTTTTAAAGAAAAGAAATTAAAAGTGAAATATTCATATTGCCCTAGCAACCAATTACTAGTCGAGTCAGGCTATCTCTGAAAACTATAGGTTGATTTTGTGATCCTGCCACTTTTTCAAAATGTTTCACATTAGTTTTAAATTTTTGTGGAAAAAAATGATTATTTTTTCTTTAATTTAGTTGTCTAGATAAAATTAAGCCCTTGAATCTATTAGTAAAGCAAGGATATATTTCTATCCAAATAGGGACACCACTGAGAATGAAAGGGGGGCTGAAATAATTAATAAGCATTGCTTAATCTAACAGGTGTAAACCAGGACATTCCAGCACATCTAGGATATACGGTCACCTCTACCTATCCTTCTTCTCTATTTCAATAACAGGGAAGAATTAATGGCTATGCACTATCCTACATGCATTTTAAAGGCCACCCAGGCCAGCATTTTTTGCAAAATCATAGTTGCAGTTCATTTTAGTGTGTTAATCTCCACAACAAATCAAATATCACCAATTGCACTCAGTTTCAAATATATTCTAACACTTCAGGAAAACATTGGGACCTTATAATAAATTCCAATGGATTAAGGTGCTCATTAGTTTGATACCACAACTGGTCATTTAGTATTATTTAGATTTATTTAGACATACCTCTTATTTTTATTTGTAGAATCTATGGACATATAAATACCCAACAAACCCCTTCAGTGACAATGTAAACATATATAATACATCAAACTTGTTCCATTGCTGCTTCGTTTTGTTTTGTTTTGTTTTATAAAGACATGCTAATGCAGGCGGTAAAAATGTTTCCAGATTTTCCTTCCACAAAGGATTTTTTGTTTGTCTTGCCATCCCCTAGTTTATTCTTTTTACAGACTTCAAACTCTCATTATCACCTAAGTAAATAAACAAAAATAAATAAATATTTATATAACTTTTCAGATTAGTGATTTTTTCTTAGAAAAAAAATCATTATAAAATGAAATAAGTGAAGAATTAGAGAAGAGGACAGTGAAGAACCTAAAAGAAATACATGAAGCCACTGGACATGCTGAAATGTTTCTCTACAGAGTTTGAAAATGTAATTCATATTTCAATATTTACAGCAGTATCTTGTGCAAAGTATCCATAATAAAAGTAATAATGGAATGAATAAACAATGCTCCAATTGAATGAAATTTTACTGTTACAATATAAATTAAGTAATAAGGGATTTCTGAAAGAAACTGATATTTCAAGGAGAAAAAAATGTAGCAGGAAAAGAAGTAACATGGAATTATTTTTGTAAATCATGGATGCCTTCCCACTTCTAATCATTGAACCAAGTAGAATTAATTCCATGCTCATTCCTTGACTGGTACTCTTCTCTGAGAATCTAAGTTCTGTGAGAGCAAGGACTGTTTATATACCATTGTGTATCCTCAGAACATTATGCAGAATTTGCTATTTAATAGGTACTCAATAAACATTTATTTACTGATTAATTATTTGAATTCTACACTTCAGTATTTAAAGTCCTGGATTAGAACAACCAATTAAAAAATATCCTAATAATTGCAATTAATAGTAGATTTATTATGATCCAAAAGTGTGAGGTAGTTTCAAATCCTAATGTAATCTATACTTATGTTGGCACAGATAAAGTGCAGATCGGGGGCAAGTAATTCTGATTTACTCTGCCCTCATCATCACAAGTCCTAAGAAATTTTGACAAAATGGACTCAATTAGAAGGGGAAAAGATGGTACCGAAGCCCACAGATTAATCATTCATGTATCATTAAAGGAATTAGGGAAAGACAATTGGGACACAATCAGCCTTTAAATGTGGATTCCAACTCTATAGGAAGGGAATAAAATACAGCAAGGCCAATTATAACTCAATAGTAGACTAGTTGTTTTAATAATTAGCGATGAGAAAGAATGGAATGGATTATCTTCCTTTGAGGTGCTGTGCTCTCTATCTGGGTTGATAAAGAGTTCTTCTAGAAAGATAAACTTAAGTCTATAGTACTTCTAAATTGCTATTATTTTATCACATATCTATATATATATAATGTAAAATAGAAAGCTAAATTCCAAAGCTTTGTATAGACAGCTTCATATAAGTAGCTTTTAGCATATATAAAATAATATTTGGATATCTAATGGAATGTTTTTCATTATTCCCATTATAATTTCAGATATATGTACCAACCAAAACAAAAAAGAATTCTGTGACTGACTTCAAAAAGATGTCTGTATACTTCTAGAATGCTTATCACATGTATTTAGTTGTCAACATCTGTAAGATTGGTGAATAAACAATAATTGGTATAAACTAACTCTGAAGTACTTGTCAGAGTTTACTTCTATTTCTTTGGAGCAACTAAGAATTTGTGATAGGCATACAAAAAAAGATGCTCCACATCTTACATCATCAGAGAAATGCAAATTAAAACAATGAAATACCACCACACACCTATGAGAATAGTTAGGATCCAAAACACTGACAACACCAAATGTTGGTGAGGATGTGGAGCAACAGGAATTCTCAATCATTGCTGGTGGAACTACAAAACGGTACAGCCACTTGGAAAGACAGTGGCAGTTTCTTACAAAATTAAACATGATTTAGGAAATCTATTGATCAAATTCATTGATATTTACCCAAAGGAGTTGAAAACTTGTGTGCACACAAGTGGTATTTATTACACCTTTATTCATAATTGCTGGAACTTAGAGAAGCAACCAAGATAACCTTTAGTAGGTGAATGAATAAACAAACTCTGATACATACAGACAATGGAATGTTACTCAGCAGTAAATAGAAATGAGCTACCAAATCATACAATGACAGAGAGGAAACTTAAGTGTATGCTAAGTCAGAGAAGTCAATTTGACATGGCCATATACTATATGATTCCAACAATATGACATTCTGGAAAAGGAGAAATATATTTACAGTAAAGAGATCAATGGTTGCCAGGAGTTAGGGGCAAGAGACGGATGAATAGAAAGAGCACAGCGGACTTTTAGGATAATGAAAACACTCTGTATAATGGCATTAGGGTGGGTACATGCCATTATACATTTGTCCAAACCCACAGAATGTATTAAGCCAAGAGTGAACACTAATGTAAATTATAGACTTTGGGTGATAATGATGTATCAATGTAGGTTTATCAGTTGTAACAAATGTACATTTCTGGTGGGAAATTTTAATGGTGGGGAGGCTACACAAATGTGGAAACAGAAGTACATGGGAAATCACTGTACCTTCCTCTCAATTTTGTTGTGAACTTAAAACTGCTCTTAAAAAGCAAAAACAGTGTTTGGGTGCTCAGTTGGTTGAGGGTCTGACTCTTAATTTCAGCTCAGCTCTTGATCCCAGGGTCATGGAACCAAGCCCCATGTCAGTCTCTGCACTGAGCATGGAGCCTGTTTAAGATTCTCTCTCTCTCTCTCTCTCTCTCTCTCTCCGCTCACTCCTCTTCCCTGCTCACACTCTCTTTCTAAAATAAAATAAAAAAATAAAATGAATAAAAAATAAAATAAAATAATAAAATAAAATAAAACAGTGTTAAAATAAACAAAAAAGGATTTGAGTTGGCTTTACCGTTCTGAGGTATTTAGTAGAACTGCCCACCTAAAAGAGCAGAGCAAAGTCTGTGTGGAACAGTTACCAGCAGAGTTTTATAGTTAAAAAATAGTTTTGTAGCCAAGTTTTGAAGAGGTGCTATAACCCAGAGTTCTTGGCTCCAGTTCTTCAGACTCAGCCACCCACTGAGCATGTACAGAACAGCCTGGCACAGTACAGATGAGAATGTCTTTCAAAGAAGTTGCCAGTCCTGAAAGTAGATTCAGTGAACTATGAACAAATATTTATTCATATAAATGACCTATTAAATAATAAGAAAAGAAGTTAATTGCATACTACCTTCTCCCACCCTCCATTCATTCAAGGAACCAAGTTGACCTTGGCTTAGCCACTTTCTCTTTCCTCCTGCTTCCTTTTTTTCTTTTCCTACTGCTTCCTTTCTAATTCTGCAAGATTAGCCACAAACACTATGCTCCCCATTTAATTTCCTTTCACTACTGGCAACTACATAGATAGATAGATAGATAGATAGATAGATAGATAGATAGATAGATAGATAGATAGAATCTCATATAAAAATAATTATTGATGATAGTCACACATTAACAAATTAATAATTCAAAATGTTACCTCTTAAAATCTTAAAATCAAACAATTTTTATTTAATAAGATTCTAAATAGACAACCAAAGAAATGTGAAAATATATTACTGAGGAAGAAAATATTCATTTAAGTGCTTGATAGCTAAATTACCAATAAAAAGTATATGTGTATATACTTTAAGGATATATAGTATATGCATATCCATATATATCCTTTAAAAGTATATATATTTCAACCTCTATTTCACTTCTCTCTTCCTACTGTTGTTCATTTACCATAGGAAAATCAATTTTCCATTTTATTTTAGATTTTCTTTTATTTATAAATTGTGGAGAGGACACTAATTCTTGTTGAAAGGTGTTGGTTAACTATTAGTAAATTGCCACAAGGAGAAAGCATCTTTAGTACAGAATTTTTATTTTAAAATACACCATCAGTATCTAAAGGGCCCAAAATTGCCCCAAGATGCCATCAACAGCACCACGTTCCTTTTACCAAATGGCCTCTCCTCACACCCTGACATTCAAAGAACCCCGAAAGTCATATAATCTCATTGTTTTTCTGTTTTGTTTAATTAGTTGTGCTGTTTTTCTTTGGCTGACCATAATCCACTGTCCCTTAACTCTGATTTAATTATTTTAAAAACCCAATCCTGTTTTCCTGTAAAAGTGTGTATAGCTCATTTTAGTAACAAGAGTGTTACTTAAATTCTAATTATAGCCACTGCTCATTACAAACCTTCATTCTACATAACAATACCTAAGTCAATCTTTTTCAGTTCATGTCTTTCTGGTTCATGCTTTGCTAATGATGTTTCCTCCTGTTAACCTATATCATACAAAATAAAGTAAATTTTGTTTTTAACATTTATTTAAAGAGAAAATATAATGTTCAAAGACATCATCGCTTTCTGGGTGTTCCGACCATATCAAATCATATCATATCGTATCATATTTATTATATATACAAATTTTTATTCAAAAATTTTCAGTTAACTATTATTTTATGCAGTCTAATTTTTCAGCACTGGAAATACCCAGGGAGACTCTTAAACTGCTGGGTTACTAAGAGATCTATGAATAGCTCTTATTCATCTGTCCCAAACAGGATAACTGACCGCAGAACTCAAGACAAAAAAGGTTTGGAAGAGGATGTGGCAAGGTGGTAAAGGAAATAATTGAAGATGTTCATAAGGCTCTTGAATAGCAGATTTTGAGAAGAAGAGGGAAGGGAAAAACACCTTTCTAAATTCCTTGGATAATCTCTTAAACATGCAAATAAGTGACTAAGAGAAAATCAATTTAACAATGGATGGAGCATTCTTCCTGTGGCATTTGGGATCATGCTAAAGCTGGGGAGAATTAAACCAAAATCTCAAGGGTCTCATCTACAAAGGTAGGAGTAAACCAAAAAGAGACCAAATGACTGAGAAGACTACTGAGCTGGGATTTTAATCACTGGTACCATGTAAGATTTCATTTTGCTCCATTATGCCATAGCGGGATTAAATGATTTCTCTGTCTTCTGAATTTCATGGGCTCCAAGTGGATTTTAATGGATTTCAGATGATTTCATTACAGTGCTGAGAAACCAATCCAGAGTACTTAAAGCATAAAACCAAATGGACAGTTTTATAGTATATTTCCATTCATTCATAGACTATTATGACAATGCCACTCATTGTATCTCTCCAAATCTCATATAGAAATAATTACTCATAGAAATATTATGTTGACAAATTAATGCAAGCTATTTACCTTTTGAAACATTTATAATTTTTAAAATCATATTCTACATGGAATATCAAAGAAATGTAAAAGTATATCACCATGGAAGAAAATACCTATTCATTCTAAGTTGTTGAAAGTCAAGTTACCAATAAAAGATTTGCAAACTGATACTATTGCTAGTTTCAGGGAAACAAAAGATTCGAGTTTCTAAATTTACATACATAAATGGGAGTGTATAGAAATGGTAGTTGCAAGAATAACTCTCTCATTAGTGGACCATGTGTATGCAGCCAGATACTATCAAATCCTGATGTATCCGTTAATAATTATTGCATGCTAAAATATCTATTCACTGAGTTAATCTTTGTAATAATATAAGACATATTCTTATTCTTAACCTATTAGGAGAAAGGGAAGAGAGCAATAAACAGGCAATGATTATATAGTGCTACCTGTGTTAATGCAAGAGTTAAGTACAGGGTACTGTGGGAGCTGTCGAGAAGTGCCAGGTCCAGAACGGCTAGGGATAGAGAGATATTGGAAGTTCAGCAAGGCTTCCTACAAGGTTTCCTGCTAGAAGAAAGAGAGATTACTTACAGAGCTCCACATCTCCTGTCTGTCACATTCAAATTAAAGCAAAAGGACTCAATCGGATTTAAATTGTTAAGGCCAGGTTACCATAATCTGTGAAAGTACTAGTATAATGAAGGCCATCAGAGTTTAGTACATCTGCATCTTTTTTTAGAAAAGGCAGTGAGTTGATCTTCCGTAAAGATCCAGCTCAATACAAAGGAAACTATTAATCTGGTGAAGTTTCAATACAATAAAAAACCATTAATTATTATGATTTTTAAATGGCTGCTCAGAACTCTGCATTAAGCTATAAAAATTCCATATTTTAAAAATGTTCATTATACAACTGTAACCATTTGTTTTTCATTTATTTAAAAAAGAGAAAACAAAGTAGTTACTACCATTTGTGGGTATTTTTAACATTTTTTCACTAAGCTATAATCAGACATTCATTGTTCTTTAATTTTTTTAAGCCACCAATATCTGACCAAACTTCATCCCTAATTATGTATACATATGTGTGTGTAGTTAAAAACATATAAACCAATATAGCAAAGTATTGGTTATTAACTACACCAAAATATACTACCTGAAATTTGGATACGTTTTAGTTTTTGAGACAGTAAAGCTTTAGGATTTTGGTTTATATTTAAATGGAATAAAGATGATATTCTCCAGTATTTATGTAGTGCTCTTTATAACTTAAATTTTAAAAAATGAGCAAGCAGCTTATTCATAAAAAGAAGGGCTGACAATTAATTCTTACCATATCATCTCTGAAGCTTGATTAAACATCTTAATTAAACCATCACATAACAATGAATTAAGGAATAGATATAACAAGATGTGTCTTATACACTTTGGAGACTATCTCACCTGTGGTTCAGAAGGACTTTAAACCTTGTGACCTAAAATTTTAGAATTAAAAATACTGCCTTTTTCATCAGACACAATTATAATTAACTGAGTTATCTCAGAAAATGCTTGGTGTGTAGCTTGACTAAAACACAGGGAAAGAGAGAAAATATTAAAATTTCTTCCTCTTAAAGACTTCACACTGAATCCTAAATAAATAAGATTTAAAAAAGCGACTGTGTCCCTATCCATCCTAAAATATTACATAAATAAAAACGGCATTCCTAAAATAATCTTAGGGCTATAAAGCATACATGTATAAATGTGAAAAATGAGGAAATATAAAACATCAAAAAGATTTAGCAACTGTGTACCAAGAAAAATGAGTAACAGTAAATTCCTTTCAATAAATATATGAAGGGAGAGGTTAAGAGAGGGAATATGGACACTCATTCATTTTAAAAATAAAACTAGATAACAGATTCCTACGGAAAATATTTCCCTTGGATCACAAAACAGCTCTAAAACATTGCTAACATACATCTGAAAGATATGTGGTTTTTTTTTCTGCATGTGGTATTTCATATCTGAAAGGAAAATAAATAGAAAAGATAAACATGATAGCCATGGAAAAAGAGGTATCAAGCACAATTAATATAAGATGTCTACCATGAACATTACATAATGAACTATGACCACTATGACCAAAAATGAGGCCATGAAGAGTTACTGGAAAACAAAACAAGGACGACTGCTAAGGGCTCTTTTAAGATATTAATTAGGCTACCATCTGCAGAAATATAATCCCAAGATCATAGCTTTTGTTTAATTCCTCCATAATTCTTTGGCTTCTTCAAAACACAGTGTCTAAGCTGGTATCTCAAGCAGATTATAAAACAAAGTCTAAGCAAAAAGGTAAGTTTTATTTTAGAAGGCTGTAAACAAGCACAAATATCCGGATGCTGTCTTCATACTCTACATGAAAACTTTGCACAGAGCTCCATCTTCAGGTCATTCATAATATGCCATGTTCAGTTATGAAGGTGCCTATTCCCACTTTCCCTAAATAGTTCCTTCCTTGCTTATTATCTTCTTATGTATTCTCTTTTACCACAGAAGATGTTAGACTGAGTAAATCCATTCAATAAGATGCAAAATTTCACAACTTTCCCTGTCACACTGTAGTATTTCTTCACAGATCAGGGTAATGCTCAAATATGTCTATGCATGAGGACCTACCAATGGGAGACCATTAGCTCCAGAGTTATTCCCTGAGGTTAATTCTAAAGGAGGGCTAAAGGAGAAAAGACTTGTTACATTTTCTTTTTCATTTTCTAATCTTAGAAGCAACATAATTATTATATTTTTTCATTTTCCAATTTCTCAAATTTCTCAAATTCCTTACTAGAGTTTAATTTTTTAAAGAGACATAAGTTTGCAACTGAAGCAAATCAGAGATGACTTGAGCCAGATATTCCTTTTTTTTCTGGTAAAAAGTATTCATTTATTTCTCCATTTCTCCTTCCCCTACTATTACTAAAGTCAGAGATAGTGAAAATACAAAAAACCTGGAAGGAATTGTATGGAGCAAACGTAATTCAATATATCTCTAAATCCTGACTTTTTAATCTCTAAAGCCCTAGTCAAGTCATTTGACTTCTTATCTCAAGGAATGAGACACATCCTCAGACAGACCTTATTTCAGATCTCACGAGTCCAAAAATTACCATATTTATTCATTAAGCCAAGCAACTAAAATAAAATCACTCTGGAATCAGGGTGTAAGAGAAAAGAAATGGGCCCCCCAATGCACTACTCTTCATACCAAAGAGAGTAACATAGAGTGATTTAGGCAACCAATATTAAATATTTATATGGTTAAGGATACAAGTCCACCACTGACTACAAATTTTGACCATTAAAATCTCAAATGAAGTTTTATGCACACACTGTAATGACTTCCATGAAGATATTTCCATATACAGATGACATAAGTGAAACAAGATTATTTTGATTCTTGACAACAGTAATCATACCTGGCATGAAATATTAAATATACTCCTCATATAGACAATTGTGAGATTGCTGCATTACAATGTAGGAGAAGTATACAAATCTCTTCAAAAAAAAAAAAGTAAAGACAACAGCTGTTCCAGACCTCAGCTCTTTAGAACAAATCTGACACAAGATTAAAAACAAATCATAGAATCTCAGGTTTGGAAAGACTATTAAAGACAATTTAATCCAAGCCACCCCTGGTTAAGAAGTTATCCAGGCTATGCTCAAACCCCTCACTACATCCCAAGTTGTCAATTCTTTCTTGAGCAGATCTGACCACAGGGAAGTTCATCCTTATATTTAGACTAAATCCTTATATTACAGGGTCAGCTAGTAGTTCTGTGCCCATTTTTAGGGCTATGTAGAAAAAATTCAACTCTTCTCCAGGAAAGAGTCGTGAGATAATTGAAGAGAGCTCCCAGCCATTCCCCCGAGCCTTTCCTTTCCCTCTGAAGTAGTCACTGTTTTATTTACTCTTCTATTTGGAGTGGTTTTAAGTCCCTTGTCTTCCTGCCCATTTACCCCCAGAAAAAGTATAATCTGTTATATTCTTGAGAGTATGATACCTAGGACTGTATACAATCCTCTGCAAGTTACTTTACAGAGTTGGGTGGAGCCATCTAACACCTGTGTGTAGCAGGGATGTATTTTTATTAATATAAGTTACTTTAATTAAATTATTTTAATCAAGGTTGGGGGAAGTGGAAAGAGTAGGACACCAAAAGCTGATTGCTTGCTAAGTGTGTATCTTTTCTATTCTTTCTTTTCTCTATCATTGTTGCTCCCATAAAGAAAACTGCAATCATAAATAGACTCCCTAGAAAACTAAGTGTATAAAGATATAAATATATGACTCAGAAATCCAAATATATATATGTATATATATATTTATGCTGAGCTCCTAACCTCTATGAGAAGTTTTTTATGAGATTTTATGTAATTTATAGGAAAAATACAATAAAACATTCTCATTTCTTTTGTACAAAAAAAAAGAGTTAATGTTTGCTAAAGATTTATATGTAAAATGAAACTCCTGAAATGAAAGAAGTTGGCCTAATTCATGACTGCATCAAAACCATAAAACTAAGCTGGAAGAAATAACTTAGGATATCTCTGCTTTATTATTGAAAAAGAATAATGCAACTGAACAAGTCATTTTTTTCATTTATCAGTAATAGCATAAATTCAACCCAAGTGTAATCTTACAGTCAACTTACAAAGTTAATAAAATCTTTTATATAAATACATATACATAGATATGTGTTTTATAGGTATGAATAGAGACATATGTATATCAGAATATACATAGACATATGTATATACATATATATAATATTTCTTCATAATGCTTTAGAAATAGGTTATAAGGCAAGCAAGCAAAACATAAAACATGAAAATGACATTTTCTGTTTATACTTTATATTCTAGAATCCCAGAGCATTTTTCCTTACTGCATTTAGATGAGTTTTGTTACTATCAAAACCAATTCTACATCTAAATCTATATTCACATCTATCTAGATCTTTATCTATATATTTATATGTATCTATGTCTATATCTAGTTTCTCCAAGATGCAGTAGAGAATTCAGTGTCTTCTGACACTGTCATTTTATGAAGCTAGAATTATTTGGGGCCCAGAGCCAAATAGCATAAAGAACCTCACTACCTTCTGTTATTTGTGAAATAAAGATTTCTGGGCCTTCACCTCCAGTAATACATACTTTATACTTCTAAAGAAGGAGAAAGTTAGGGAGTGAAGGGAACAGCCCAACAGCACAGTGTGTGCTGGGGCACAATCGTCTGCAGTGTGAATGGGGGTTGTGTTGCTAATGATGCTGTTAAGAACCAAAACAGAAGAAACAAATACCATCTTTGATGTAGTCTAACAACACTTATGAATATATTTTTTCGAAATAAGTGGAACCAAGTCGCTGTGATTTCTGCATTGGTCATCGAAAACACCTAATCAACAATGAGAATTCTTCCCCAGTTTATGAGACCTGCTTGAGCCATAGCTACAAATCTATGATCTATTTGATCATATTCAATACTAGAGGCATTTCAATAAGCTGAGAACCTTTTAAAAATCTTAAGACAATATGAAGATGGAGAAAATAAGACTTCTCAATGGAAATGATGATACAGTTTGTAATTTTAGTCATCTAAAAATGTCCTTCTTCTATGGAGACTTATTAAATTTAATTTAATCACTTAATTTTTTAACTGGTAGAGGAAAATAATTTTTCATAAATTTATAATATAACAATAAATGACTTTTGTATACTATATAGGTTAATAACGTAATCAATTGTGATATTTTCAACTACTTAATTAGGCACTAATATTTAATTGAAAATATCTATAATTAACCAGAGTAAAATAATCAAATTTAGTTCATGCATATCATAGATATTTCTTTATTCCTAGTGAGAAAAAACAAATTTCTTATAAGCAAAATCTAAATAAGCAGGAAAAGAAAATATAAAATAAACCAAGAAAGTACTAGTCTTTTGGTCGACAGAAATATAACTACATGGGCATGCCCATATAGTTCTATTTTTGTAGACAAAAAAGAGAAATGTCAATTTTATTACAATTCTAAATAAGTTCGTAAAAACATTAAAAGCTTATTGATTGCACTGCCACTTATAAACACCATGTTTTTCTTCCATTTAAAACTCATGCAGGATTATTGGTTAGCTGAGAAGTAAAAAGTAAGAGAAAACAATAGTATTATTATGCATCATTATCATCATAGTAAAAGCTATTACCCTTTTCTGAGTCTTATTTTCTCAGCATTAACACTAGGTGCTTTACTAACATTGGATAAGTTTATTACCACAAAAAATGTTATGTGTATTTCAACACCTGTATTTTTCAGGTGAGAAAACTGTAGCTAAAATGCCACATTCTCTGCCCAAGGCCAACCTGTCTAACCCAAAACTGCTGATGTTCGATCTTACCTCCCTGCCTTTAACACACAACTTTTAAAAGGCCACACCCTATGCCTTAACAATCATACTGATACATGTGTCCAAAGAAGTTGAATTTAATTTTCACAATTCTATATTCTTGTACTCAAAACACACACTTAAAACTAGAAATACATCAAAGTTTTATTTTTATAGAATACTATTTTATTATCATCAACAATGGAATTTCATACATACAGAATTTAATGAAACACTAATAGTTTTACAGTATTTTAATGCTATACTGGATCTTTATATTGAGAATCAAATCAGAGAATTAAATTGCATAATAGAAGCCTAATTTTGAGGACATTAATTTTGTTGCTAAGTAATGAGCAAAAGAAAGAATAAAAGTTTGATATTGTAAGTTAAAAAAAAGAATCTTGAAACAATTTCTAAGAAGTAAAAATATCTTGAATTGTCATTGATTACTGCTGAAAAGCAAGTTTTACATAAAAATCTTTAGAAGTAAATATAATGGAAGATAAGGAAGAGTTCCCATAAATCAATACTCTAATTTTCTTAGTTTTCCAAGTGAAGTTACATAAGTACATGAATGCAAGTGGTTTAAAATAGAATAAATTAATCTAAAACACTGCATTATTATCTCTATGTCAAATAAAACAGTAATTCTGAGAGCAAAGATGAACAGTTGCTTTCTCATAGTTACTGAAAAACATGAAGTTTTAACTTGTAAGATTAAATTAGCTTTACTACTTAAAGTTAAGTTTTCATTTTCCCTCTCCTGAGAACATATAAAATGATACTTGCTGTGAAATTAAAAGTTTCTCTGTGAAGGTAAACCCAACAAGGTTATATTTTTTGGTTGTAATCAGAAGGGGCCTGCCTTTAAAGTAAGCAGTTAGGAAGGTCCCAAGTCCCATATTTGGAAAGGCTGTTAGTCTGAAGTGTCCCTTTCCAGGAAAGAATGGCTGACCCGTTTGCAACTGCCACTAGGTGGAAGTCAAGACATGCCCTCAGTGGGAGCCCTTGCAATACCAAGGCTGGCCTTGCCAACACTTCACCCACAGCCCTGGTGTGGAAAGGAAGGCCCATGCCTGACTCACTACCATATGGAGGCCCCCTGCCCTCTCAGATGCCCACAGAGATGCTGACAGCTGTGGGGAGCCTTCACTGCCACCTCTCAGAATTTTGAACTCCAGCCAGGAATGTAAAAGGAAAGAGTGAACATCTTACAACCACAACCAAGCTTGTGATGGCCTGATCACTCCAAAGCCTCTAAATCATTCTGAAGACTATCCACATAATTAGTTTTACAGATAAGTTTTCTTTTTTTAATCATCTCCACCAATGTATTCAAACACCTCAACAGCTCTTGCTGTTACTCCTCGTTCTAATCAGCCTTCCTCATACTTCAAACATCAGTGGTTTGTTCAAGAGCATATGAATTTGCATTTCCACCCAAATAGAGTTAAAACACGATGTCCAAGAGCCAAGCACTGTGGAGAGCCACTTACTGCTGCTATCTGAGAGAAGACAATCACTGTGAATTTCTGTGCAGAACACAGACTTAAGATAGCCTATCCAGGTGTTATCTTGAAAGGGAGCAAGTTTGGCAGATTAATCATAGTCACCATCAGAATCTTAACCATGATGTTCAAGGTAGGATCTGGTCTACCCAGTCCAGATGGGCAGCTCAAGGCACAGTAGCTCAAAGTATTCTTTAATTCAGGCTTCATGAAGAAAACAAAGAAAATTATTGAGTAATCACTAAATTTACAGTATTGAATAAAGTATATATATGTAATAAACCTGATCATAATTTGAGAGTCAAAACTTACACATGGATTTTTTTTTTAAATTTTTTTAGCACTTATTCAGTTTTGAGAGACAGAGAATGAGTGGGGAAGGGGCAGAGAGAGAGATGGAGACACAGAATCTGAAACAGGCTGAGCCATCAGCTCAGAGCCCGGTGCGGGGCTCGAACCCACAAACCGCGAGATCATGACCTGACCTGAAGTCGGATGCCCAACCAACTGAGCCACCCAGGTGCCCCCTTACACATGGATTTTTGACTGTCTAGTGAGAGGTGGGAGTAGTTGGTACCACTAATCCCCCTGTTGTTCAAAGGTTAACTGTATATACCAAAACTATAACTCATATGCAGTAAAGCTCCAATATAATTTCCCAATTATTTCCTCTCTAAGAGTTGGTAAAAATTCTTAGCAAAATATGTGGTCTCTGTCCCAGTGTATCAGCTTCCCTTATCTCTTTGCAATGCCCATTCCTCTGACCTCTTCTATGTACCTCAGTTCTTCTCGTGCCATATGAAAGAACCCAAAAAGTGCTTTTTTATATTAGAACCATCACTCAAGACTCTGCTAATGAAGTTGGTCAGTGTGTATTTTTAGTAAGTTACCATCAGTAGATTCCTATTCAGACTTGCTCCCTCCATTCTGCTCTGGGGAAAAAACAAAAACAAAACAAAAAAACAAAGCCACCAGTCATCACTCTCTTAATGCGGTTCCATGACCTGGGACCAGCCTGTGTCAGGGCTTTGCTGAGTACTTTGCATGCTTCTTTTATTCAGCACCCAGGATGGTTACTATTAGGAACAGACTCTAAAGCCAGGCTCCCTCCATCTCGATCTGAGTCCTGGCTCTGTCACTAACTAGCTGTGTGACCTTAAGAGATCTATTGAGCTGTTTTCTGTTTCATTCCCCATCTGTATACTATGGGGATAACTGGACTCATTCCTAAGGTTCTGTGGGGATTAAATTACTTCATTTAGGTAAGGTACTTGAAACTGATTTTGGCATAGGGTGAATATTTTATAAATGTTACCTACTTTTATTCTGCGTAGCTTTATCTGCTGTCCAACTAATTTAAGAGCAAATATCTAAATGCAATGCCTAAGTGGTGGCCCTGATTCTTATAATTGGAAAAGGGGATGTCTCTCAGTTAACTAGTTAAGTGTTTTTATTATTAAGAAGGCATAACCAAACTCCAAATTTATGCATAAGCTCACCATAGGGAAGAGATGAGAAAAAAGTAAAATACTCCTCATTTCTTCTGGAAAATATGAGAGCCAGGTGATCATCTTTGTTTAAAAAAATTTTTTTGAGACAGAGACAGAGTATGAACAGGGATGGGGCAGAAAGAGAGGAGGACACAGAATCTGAATCAGGCTCCAGGCTCTGAGCTGCCACCACAGAGCCTGATGTGGGACTCTAACCCACTACTGTGAAATCATGACCTGAGCTGAAGTCAGACACTCAACTGACTGAACCACCCAGGTGCCCCAAGCCAGGTGCTCATCTTTAGAAGAAAGCTGTTAAAGTCTGGGTTAAGCCTGAGCTTTCTCTGTGTCCCCAAAACTCAACTTGGCCTAGTATAATGGTTAATTTTATGTGTTAACCTGGCTAGGACACTGCACCAAGATATTTGGACAAATGTTTCTGTATAGTGTCATGAAAGTATTTCTTAGATGAGATTAGCATTTCAATCAGTAGACTGAGTAAAGTAGATAATCCCCCATAATGTGGGTGGGCCTCATCCAAACAGTGGAAGGCCTTTAAAAAATGATTGATCTCCTCTGAAAGAGGAAATCCAATCAGCTGACTACCTTCAGGCTCAAACTGCAACATCAGCTCTTCCTGGGCACCCAGTCTCCTGGCTTTACTCTGCCTATTTTGGACTTGTGGACCTTCACAATCACATCAGTCAATTTCTTAAAATAAATCTCTTGACGGATGATACAGAGATAGAGATAGAGACAGATACATCCTATTGATTCTGTTTCTCTGGAGAAGCCTGACTAATACACTGCACTTCTAAAAGTAGATTCCTGAATGCTAACAACCTATACTAGGTCCAGAGGGAGAGTCACTCATGTCTTCTTCAATTTCCCTTGAGTGGATATTAGATGACACATGTTTTGTAATTGCTTTTGTGAAAGGTCAGGGACTGCCCAGCTGGTGGGCCTCCATATAGTGAGAGCTCACCCAGCGCTGAGAGTAGTTTGGTGAATTTACAAAAACAGCATTGGATTCACAAAAAACAATGTGAAGATACATTTTAATTCTGTCACTTTTCGTAAAGCATGAGCTCTTAATACATTACAAATCTATGAAGTTTTGGGAGAACTTCCTGCACTCTAAATTTCATTTTGTAAAAACACACATTTCCATACAATTACAAAATACCAAAGAGGTAGCTTCTCAAGTTTCAACTGAGTAGCACAACATTTTTTCTTTAGATTGCCTCCTGTATCAGTGGACAATTAATTAGGTGGCAAGTGTGCATCCAATGTGCTACATATGAATTACAGATGTGTTGTGACTAGTGTTCCCATCAACTCTTGAATAAGCTGTGGAGAGTTTGGGTGGTCAGAGTTTCTGGGCCAACTACCTCCTGCCAGGAGTATCTCTTTCTAAGCTCCTCAAAGGACTGCTCTAGTAGAAAGATTGCTTGTGTGTCTCCCGGTCACTATGGCCAGCAAAACCAAGACTGACACCCAGCTATTCACTGTTCTACCATGACACGCTAATTATAAGCCACATATGCTATATTACCTGAATATCTACTTCAATAGCCAGCCCACTGCTGCTCACTATGGATCCAGGGCCCAAGGATCAACTAAAGGAGTTCATGATCCAGGCAATCATCAAGCATAGCATACAGCCTAAGGGTATAGTTGTAAAGGGCTGGTTGACAAGCTGAAAAGGAGTCTGGCAAGCACACCTCGAGACAGTGACCCCCTATCTTCACTTCTATTGGATACTTCTCTTTGATGTTGGTTATATGCTCTGGTAGCCATGTACAAGTGAGTTGCAGGGTGATTGTTCTACCTATCTATGCATTTCTATTGATTACAGCTTTATTATTTTAAATATACTTTATATGAGAAAGGATTACATTCTCTATTTGTTTACATCATTGCAAGATATTTTAACATTTCATCTTTCACTCAAAGACATTTAAAAGCTTTTAGATTCTTAAATAAGAATATCAACTGGTATAAATTTTTAAATGATAAAAATTTGTTTTAAAAGTATTCTCTGCAGTTTATGCAAATAATTTCTCATCAGTGATTTTTAAATATTTTTTAATGTTTATTTAGTTTTGAGAAAGAGAGACAACGCAAGCAGGGGGTGGGGGGTTAGAGAGAGAGGGAGACACAGAATCTGAAGCAGGTCCCAGGCTCTGAGCTGTCAGCACAGAACCTGACCTGAGGCTTGAACTTAACAGACCATGCAACCATGGCCTGAGCTGAAGTCAGATGCTCAAATGACTGGGCCATCCAGGCACCCCTCATCAGTGATTATTACCAAGAATTTGAGGAGATCAGAATTTAAAAATCTCATTAAAATGTTTTATATTACTTTATCTTGATCTTTATGCAAATTAAATACTGGATATTTTAGTAAATTAAGTATTGATTTTCTCTCATACTACTCTGTATTTTATTATGATCATCATAAATTCCCTGCAGATTATTCCAGTGTACATTGCAAACATTATCATTATCTATGTGTACTGTGACTAGATACAAGATGAGAAACACTAGCTTAAATAGACTCTATTTTTCAGCATATACCAATAAATCCCCAGATTATTCCAGTACTATCTACTCCTTAAAGCCTCCAAAAGGTAAATTTATGCCTACTTTATTATTACATCTTCAATTTCCTTGTCTGGTGACTAGCCCAACAAATATATGGTAAAGGAATGAACAACTGATAAGTATGCAAAAAAGTCACTTTCTTTCAAAATAAAATTTTATAGAACGTTAGCTATTTAGTTACGGATAGGAGAAACTTCCAGGATTCCTTAGGGGAAATTCTGTTTTCTTCAAAGATCCACTTTAAACTTGGAATAAGAATCCATACTACTTAGCAAGGAAGAAAGAATTCTAAGCCAGCATTTCAAAGAGTAGTAGTAAAGAGCAATAGCATTGCTGATCTTCCAGATTCCCTCCGACCTCTTCCTACAATAAAATTCCCCTCAAATCCTCCCTCGTTTCTGGCCTGATTCCTAAAGTGACTATGCAAGACATCTTAAGTTTTTCTCTTTAAAAAAAAAAAAAAAACTAACAAAAATAATTAGTTTGGGGAGGGCAGGGGTTCTTGGTTTGTCTGTCTGTCTGTTTGTTTTTAATTTGTGAGTTCTTAAAAACAGTTTTCCTATAAGTCAGTGACCAGCCACAAAGAAAGATTTTCCTACTGCTGTTAAAATATTTTCCACAAAGTTTTCCATCCTTCAGTGACAGTGCCATTTGGTCAATTTTGCTAAATTTTCACTTTAAGTCAAATTTATAAATTACCAGTAGGTGAAATAAAAAAGAGATAAGCATAAAGTATGTACAAAGTTCTTATTGCAAGAGTAATAGTAAAGCATCCAGTTAATAAAGTCACTCTAGATAAATTTACCAGGCTTTCTGGTATGCCTACCATCTTCACCACAATCAACGTCAACGGAAACACCCTTAGATATCTTCCCTGCCAAAAGTAGCATCTACCCAGCAAGAAAAGCTACAACTGAGGAAAATTGGATTTTGACCTCTGATAAAAATTTCCTGCAGGAATATAGGAAAAACAACTGGCAAACACACAAAGGAACAGCAATATTTTGGCTGTGAGGCCAACTTATCATTTTACCCACCCACATGTACCATATTTGGACAATTGGAATATGATTTATTTATTACATGACAAATTATCACTTTTCCTAAAATCTATGGCCCATATCTCACAGGAGTAGATGCCAAAATGTTATGCCACTTAGGATAAACTTAGGTGGGTTTAGCAAAGCCAGATTTACCCAACTCATTTACCAAGCACGTTTCTTTGGTACCTGTGTAGTTAATCTGTTTTTAATTGAGCTCCACTGTTGTCATATAGTTAGTAAACAAATGGGTTTAGGTGTAAACATCATGATTGTTTAAAGCACAAATATTATGCAGCTTGAAGTTTTAGAAGACCCCGTTGACAAACCTGAAAACTAAAAGTGTTTAATGTTCAGAGTTACTCTTTACACTTTTGTTCATGATATCCTTCTTTTCTGAACCTCAGAAACCCTACTGTTAGCTCAGGTGACATGGCAGCTGAATGGACATACCAAAAAGCTCTTAATAAACAGATTCTTTCTGATTCCAACTCATTTTTCCACAAAACAAAAGGTAGTTTCACACTTGCCTGGAAAAGCCACTTTGATTACTTTGTGATGAGGAATTCTTTAGTATTTGATCAACAGATAGTAGATTACAATTCTCTCTCATGCACAAGTCTGTCCTCTCAAATAAAAGGTGTATCACAAGAAAAACAAAAATTGCCTTAACTTGCTTTTGAGGCATTATTAGTGCCGAAATTCTTTTTAAATAATAATTCTAAATAGCCAGATGCCTATTGTTCCCTCTAATTCTATATCTGAGTTTGAAGTCTTTCAGAAAAAAATACCAGCTATGTCTAACATTTTCCCCAAAACCTTAGATCCCCTGGAAAAAGAAGAAAATGAAATACATACAGAAGATAGTTATCCTTTTGTCTGCTGTTCTCAAATAGCTTGGAAGTATAGCCCAAATCCAGAAAGGTTAGTACTCCTTGCATTATAAACCCAGTAAATTAAATACTGAAGGTAAACAAAGTCTAAAACTTACAGGTATAGAAAACATACTACTCATTTGAATTTCTCATGCTGGAATAATATGCCATTAACTTGATGACTCCAGCCCAGTAAAAAATCTGTTAGTTTCCAAAACTCCCCAAATTCCTCTTCCTTTTACTAAACTTCATTGACTGTATATTTGTGTAACATGCAACAGGATACAATAGAAGTAGAGGCTTTTAGAGCCAGAAGCCTTTTGGGACTGACGGCTGAACTTACGTCACAGGCAAAGCAATGTCTCTAATACTTAATATGCTAGAAGTCTTACGGGACCTGCTCAAGGTCATATAGCCGGTTAGTGAATAAAGCAAGACTAGACCCAGCCTCTGGAGTCTTGGTCCGTGGCAAGCGTTTCTCATTTGCTGCTCCTTGTTCAGCATGGGAGAGTTGGAGAAAGAGGTGTCGATCGTCAGCACTCTACTCTTGAGGACAAACGTAACATCACTTAATCAAATTTCAGTCCTTCATTGAGCAAAATCTCAAAGTGACATCTACTGGAATACCCAGTCTCTATGGAGAAATTTAATTAAACTTCAGTCCCTTTATTCCAGCACAAATATTGTGAGGGAAAACAACTCAACTCCTCTGACATTTTTGCAAATAGGTTTAGTGGAATCCATTCTGTTTACTTTTACTGACATTTGTTTTTCAGTCAATTATCCCACATGGTTATTTTTTTTCTTTTCATAATTTATTGCTAGCAACTTGGCCATAAGAATAAATACAAGTAATTCCTTTCTTTGGTACAAGCGCCAGGGCTGAGATTCATAATAACTGAAGAAAATAAATACTCACTTTACCCCTCCCCTTTCCTTTTCCTAATAGTTCTGGTTTACTTATTAATCGGACTGGTAACAGCACCAGAATCTAACAAGGAAGAATTTAACCTCAATGCTTCAGTAGTTTCTCTTCACATATCCTTAAAACTTTGGAAAATAATACATTTTACTGGATTAGTTATCTAGTAGATAACTAAATATGACAAGCATTTTTTTCACCTTGTACTCATCTATTTCCAATTTTTGCACACTTTTATTTAGAAATTGTCTATAAAGTCTTAAAAATTTCAGAAAGTCTTCATCGCAAAAAATTCTATTCCTTTTTTAATCCACGAAATCTCATTGAGTGGACACGAAACAACTAATTTTTAAGAGGATGAAAAACATGTGGTGTAGGGCAGTGCTGCTCAAATTCCACCATAAATATGAATTACCTGGAGATCATGAGGAACTGCAGATTCAGATTCGCAGATCTGGAATGAAGCCTGAGACTCCACATTCCTAACAAGTTCTTAGGCTAGACCTTAGTCTGCACTTCAAATGGAGTGTAGAGGAAAGGGCATTGTTTCTGGAGCTGCGAAGATCTGGATTGAAATCCATCTTGATTGGTTCCTGGTAATCAGAGAGAGCCCAACTCTCCACCAGGACCCTCCTCTCTCCCCCTGCAACATTCAGAGCCTCACCACCATCATCAGCCTTACTCCACAGGGACTGACCTCATCATGCCTTTTATCCTACTCCAAGTTGGCTACCCCTAGACTGTTAGGCTGCCTCTCAACTTCTGTAACTGAATCCCTGTTAGCCTCTGTGAACCTATTCTGTCCCCTTTTCCCATCTCTCTCTAAGTTCTGACATCCTTCCACTCTATCCTCTAAAACTCAGTCAGCTACCAGCAAAATCCCCTATGTTAATGCTGCAACTACTGTCTGAATACTTTCTCCCCTTCATGTTTCAAGAGAAACCTGGCTCTCCATTGAGGAAACTGCTACCACTGCAGTTCCCTTAGTGGAGTTAATTTTGTCTCCTGTGGTTCTTTCAGGACTAGGCCTAGAGGTAGAGAACGTGTCCTCATTGCTCCTTATTGCTGCTTGCAATTTTCCAATCCCCTTTCATTCCTAAAAACTGCCCATTTAGGATCTCTGTCATCAGATTACATCACCCATGAATTCTCATTGTTGTCACAACCTAGCCATTCCTATGGCCATTTCCGTAGACTCTGTTTCTATTAATAACTACATCTTCTCTTCAGTGTCAGTCACACACATCCTACTCTCTGACATCACCTTCTACCATTTCATCCTATTCTGTCTCTATTCTGTACCCTAATTCTTCCACACCACTGGTGTAGCTAAGCCATTGATCCTAACATGTTTTCACTGTTTCTCATCCCTTCAACATTCTTATTTCCCACCTTTTCCAATTTAAACACCATTGGCAATGGTTACTGAATCCCTTGCCTTTCTACAGTTTTGCTGTTCCTGCTTTCCAAAACTATAATCTTATTTAAATCAAATTTCTGTCTACTCCAAACCTTCCTCTGTGGTAAACATAGAGGAGAAAAATACAAACCATGATGACTGGTCTTGCTTTAAATAGTTGACTGGAAACCTCAAGTGCCCTACCATTCGTACCATATTATCTCTAGTCCATATACTCTTTGAATCATGTAGGCTGCCACTTTATACTCTCTCACATTCTCAATACCTCTTCTCCCACTGCCACCTTCAGTTGATAATTTTACTTCCTATTTCACTAAATTAAAAAAAAAATGTCCACATAATTCCAACAACACATCTACTGCATGCCTGCATCAGCAAATGTCTTTGCCTTTCTGCCTGCCACCATTGTTGGATTGTGCAATGTTCCTATCAAAAAAAAAAAAAAACATCAATCCTTATACTTATGCACTAGGTATTTCCTCTCACTAGTACATCCAGCCAACCCTACAGATAGCTGGAGCCTTGGCCAACACCTGAATGTAATCACCTGATATATCCTGATCCAAAACCACCCAACTAAGCAGATTCCAAATCTCTGACCCATAGAAACTATGAATTAAAAATCGCTTATTATTTTAAGCCACTAGAAGGGCGCCTGGGTTGCTCAGTCAGTTAAGTGTCTGACTTCCACTCAGGTCATGATCTGACAGTTCATGGGTTCAAGCCCCATGTCAGGCTCTGTGCTGACAGCTAGCTCAGAGCCTGGAGCCTGTTCTGGACTCTGTGTCTCCCTCTCTCTCTGACCCTCCCCTGCTCATGCTGTCTCTCCCTCTCTCAGAAATAAATAAAAACATCTTAAAAATTATAAAAATAAATAAATAAATAAACCACTAGATTGTGGGGTGATTTGTTACAGTGATAAATGTAATACAATAAATGAATGAATGAAATGACAAATCACAAGCTCAACATCCACTAGATAATTAGGAAGGATTTACATATCAATCAATTGAGGATCTAATTTTCACATACCAGGAGGGGAGGTACAACAGGTAGTTCTTCCAGATAATTTGGGCTTATAAGGAAAGTCAATAAGGAGTAGAGTCTTTATATAGAACTGTAGAGTATGAGTAAAACATCTTCCAATCTTCTGAACCCTAGTGGGAAAGAAAAAGAAAATCTCTAGCCAAAAAGAATATCTGACAATTATGATCCTCGCTTTCCAGGCAGAGTGAACATAGATTATCAGTGCAGTATTGTGGACAGGGAGGTCCTAACATCAGTGGGATCTCAGGAAAGCTGAGTCATTTCGTCTCTCCTGAAGATGAACAGCACTTCCATCAGCAAGTCCTAAAGGGTACAATGGCAGCAACTTGGGCAGATGTGTGTTACTGCTGCCACTTTGTTATGGAGCCAGTCAACTTGTACAAATTCTTATGTGAGTGGCCATGCAAACCAGAAGCAGTTAGCATTATACTGTGAGCTGACCAACTGTTTAGGGGTCAGGTTGCCCACTCATCATTGACGGCCAGATACTTAGGGCCTGGAGCTCCCAGGTTAACAATAACCCACCATGCCCTTTAAATCACAATTAAAATGCTAATGATACTTTCACATTTGTGGATAATATTGGGGTCTAAATTCAAACTTCTGTTTGATGAAGAATTCCTCAGCTAGTTTTCTATCTAAACCATAGACTTTAACTTTAGAGAATAGTTTAATGACCAGAGTGGAAAGAAGTGTCATTACAGAGTAGTTTTTTGCTTGGAGGGCTCTAGGCCTCCAGAAATTCCTACAAGACACTTGAGAGTATCTATCTATTGATAAATCAATTAAAATATACGTAGATACACACATACATATTTAGTTAAATTCATGTAAGTACAAATTTTTTTTAATTTCTCAATAAAAGATATTTTGCAAAACATAAATAGTAAAGCACCAAATAATTAGAAGTTTTCTTTTTCCATTTCTTTTAAAATTTTTCCTCTACCAGCAGTTTTAAACCTAAAGACACATGTTTTCCTAGGCTTTACAATGGATCCAACAATGAAAGTGGTCAAATCTCACACCTAGAGTTTAGATGTTTTAATAGAGAAGTATAAAAATTTTTAAACACTTTTATTTTGTTTACAGAAAAGATGCATTTCAATATTCAGTATTCTCAGTGAAAGATTTTTACTACCATAAAGCAGTTGTTTTCATATAATTTGAATGTACCTAAGATTAATCATATTTGTGGCCATGATTAATACAGAAGCTATGAAGCCATTTCTACTAATTCATAAAGACACGCTCTTTGAACTTCATCTTCCCTATAGCTACTCTCCCTCCCATGATGATCTCATCCAGTTACTTGGCTTTAAACATCATCTATACACTGATGATTCCCAAATTTATATCTAGAGCCAGACAGCTCCTCTGAACCCAGACTCATATATCCAGCTGCCTATTTGACATCTCCATTTAGAGATCTTACATGCATTCTACACTTATCTTGTCCTAAACCAAACTTCTGATCTTTTCTCCCAAACCTTCTCCTCCCACTGTCTTCTCCTTTTCAGTAAATAGGAACCCTATCCTCCCAATTACTCAAGTCAAAAAATGGGAGTTATCTTTAACTCCTCTTTTTCTTTCACACCTGACTCTGAATCCATCAGCATATTCTGTCAATTTTACATTCCGTATCACTCAGAATATGACTTCACACTATATCCACTGCCACTGTGTTTATCCAAGTCACCACCATCTCTCATCTGGGTTGCTCAGTAGCCTCCTCACTTGCCTTCTGCCTCTGCCCTTGCTTTCTATAACCTATTAGAAACATAGCCATTCAGAGTGATTAACACACAAGTGATCAACAAAAGCATGTCCTCACTTTTTTCAAAACCCTAAAATTGCACCTCATTTCAGCAAACTAAAGGCCAATTCTACAAGGTCCCACATAATCTTCACATCATACCCTCCACCTCCTCTACCCTGTTACCTCTCTAACTCATATTCTACTATTCGCTCCATTGTTCACTCTGCTTGGGTTGCTCTGGTCTCTTTATTGTTCCTCAAACAATCAGGGCCTTAGTAGTAGCCTATCCATTGTCTGGGACGCTTTTGACCCAGTTGCCACATGGCTCAGTCACTTACTTCCCTCAAGTCCTTGCTGTACTGTAACCCCCTCAGAGACTCCTCTATTGAAAGTACAATCCCTACCCTCTTCAGCAATACTATTCTTCTTTGCTTGGTTTGCCTCCATAGCCTTTTTCATCTAATGGCATAAATACTTTGTTTGCTTTTTGTTTATTTTCCTACACTAGAATATAAACTTCTGTCCATTCTGTTTACTACTATATAGCCAGCTCTTAGAATATAGTTGGCAAATAGAAGGCACTCAATAAATATTCACTGAATGTATGAATATTTAAAAATTGGAAAATTGTTAGCACAAATATTTTATTATCAATATTTCAATAATTAGTTACTATCCTAGCTAGTACAATAAAAGCTTAATACAATAGTATTCATTCCTCCTTGCAACAAATTTTTTTTATCATATAGTGAAATGTCAAAGTATTTTCCACCTTGGTATTATAAATTTCTGAAGCAAATCTCAGCTCTAATGTCATGACTCTTTTTCTGGAAACACTGGTTTCTGAATACATCAATATCCTCCTGTATCTAAAAACTCCATTAAAACTGACGATCATATCACTATTTAAAATTAGATGAACAAAGTATGTGTGGGTTTAATCTCCCTCACCCCTTCACCAAATGCAACCAGAGAAATGTTTTGCAAGAACTGAAAGGTTATAGAATAGGGATCTGCAGCAATCTCTATCAAAATAACACTAGCATTCTTCACAGAGCTAGAACAAACAATCCTAAAATTTGTATGGAACCAGAAAAGACCCCAAATAGCCAAAGCAATCTTGAAAAAGAAAATCAAAGCCAGAGGCATCACAATCCCAGACTTCAAGCTGTTTTACAAAGCTGTAATCATCAAGACAGTATGCTACTGGCACAGGAACAGACACTCAGATCAATGGAACAGAATAGAGAACACAGAAATGGACCCACAAATATATGGCCAACTTATCTTTGACAAGGCAGGAAAGAATATTCAATAGAATAAAGACAGTCTCTTCAGCAAGTGGTGCTGGCAAAACCGGACAGTGGCATGCAGAATAATGAACCTGGACCACTTTCTTACATCATACACAAAAGTAAACTCAAAATGGATTGAAGACCTAAATGTAAAGTAGTAAGCCATCAAAATCCTCAAGGACAAAGCATACAGAAACCTCTTTGACCTCAGCTGCAGCAACTTCTTACTTAACATGTCTTCAGAGAAAAGGGAAACAAAAGCAAAAATGAACTATTGGGACCTCATCAAAGTAAAAAGCTTCTGCACAGTGAAGGAAACAATCAGCAAAACTAAAAGGCAACTGACAGAATGGGAGAAGATATTTGCAAATGACAGATAAAGAGTCAGTATCCAAAATCTATGAAGAACTTCTCAAACTCAACACCCAAAAAACAAATAATCCAGTGCAGAAATGGGCAAAAAACATGAATAGACACTTTTCCAAAGAAGGCATCCAGATGACAAACAGACACATGAAAAAATGCTCAGCATCACTCGTTATCATGAAAATACAAGGCAAAATCACAATCAGATACCACCTCACACCTGTCAGAATGGCTAACATTAACAACTCAGGAAACAACAGATGTTGGCAGGGATATGGAGAAAGAGGGTCTCTTTTGACACTGCTGGTAGGAATACAAACTTGTGCAGCCACTCTGGAAACATTATGGATATTCCTCAAAAAATTAAAAATAGAACTACCGTATGACCCAGCAATTGCACTACTACGTATTTATCCAAGGGATATAGATGTGCTGTTTCAAAGGGGCACATGCACCCTAATGTTTACAGGAGCACTATTCACAATAGCCAAAGTATAGAAAGAGCCCAAATATCCATCAACGGATGAATGGATAAAGAAGATGTGATGTATACAAAGGAATATCACTTGGCGATCAAAAAGAATCATATCTTGCCATTTGCAACTATGTGGATGGAACTAGAGGGTATTATTCTAAGCAAAATTAGAGAAAGACAAATATCATATGACTTAACTCATATGAGGTATTTAAGATACAAAACAGATGAACATGAAGAGAAGCAAAAATAATATAAGAACAGGGAGGGGACAAAACATAAGAGACTATTAAGTATAAAGAACAAACATAGGGTTGCTGGAGGGGTTGTGGGAGGGGAATGGGCTAAATGGGTAAGGAGCATTAAGGGATCTATTCCTGAATTCATTGTTGCACTATATGCTAACTGGGATGTAAATTAAAAAATAAATAAATTTCAAAAAAAAAAAAAGAATAGGGATCTGTAAACTATGGCCTGGGGACCAAAGCCAGCCAGGACTGAGAAATAAAATACAGAATTCCCAGTAAAATTTGAATTTCAGATAAGCAACAAATATTTTTTAGTATAACTATATCCCAAATATATAATAAATACCAAATCTGGGAACCTTAAATCTGGCCCACCACCTGTTTTTGTACAGCCTGCAAGCAAAGAATGGTTTTTCCATCTTTAAATGTCTTGGCGGAAAGTGAAAGAAGAATTATTTTTCATGGCAAGTAAAAATGATATGAAATTCAAATATCAGTGTCTATAAACAGTGTCGTTGGAACATAGCCACTTGTTTGTGGCCATTTTCACATTACAGTAGCACAACGAATAGTTGCAACAGAAATCATACAGCTGCAAAGCCTAAATATCTACCCCATGTGGCCATTTACAGAAAGTTTACCAACCCCTATTGTAGAATATTACTTTTATTTTTCCCCTTACTAAAGACAAAGCAAAGTAACTTCTTTCCCTTTTAGAACTCTCTTCCCACAGGAGTACTCCTGGTGCTTTATCATTATTCTGGAAAGAGAAGTAGGAAGCAAGCTGAGAAGAGGCAGTTTGATGAAAGGCGTGAGCTGTGGATCCCCACAGAGTGGAGTGTGAGCGGTTTCTCCACCCATCATAGCCTGAGTGAGTTACTTACTGGGGGCCATATGAATACCACCACACAGGGTGGTTTATAAGGGTTAGGAGATAAAGATTAAAAGCTTGATTTTAAAGGGCAAAAAACGGTCAAGTTTCTAGACTGCAACAGAGGGTATGATCGTCAGGAGGACACAAAATAGAAGGAAAAGAAAAGTGAAAAGATAAAAATTAGGACTAGGAGGACAGACATCTCATTTTTTTTTTTAATGTTTATTTATTTTGAGAGAGGGACGAGCAGAGTATAAGTCAGGGAGGGGCAGAGAGAGAGACACACACACACAGAACCTGAAGCAGGCAGGTTCCAGGGTCTGAGCTGTCAGCACAGACCCGGATGCAGGGTTCGAACCCACAAACAGTGAGATCATGACCTGAGCCAAAGTCGGACGCTTAACCGACTGAGCCACCCAGAAGCCCCTAAGAGGACAGACTTCTTAATCTCACACAAAGAGGTGAGCTTAAGTGGAAAAATATAGACTTTACATGGGTTCACACAAAAATACCATGACCAAACCAGGGAAGTATGGATGGATTTATTTGGACTATGTAAGGCAGCAAGCAGTTAAATGGTTTACAAGGTAAGTAAATCTTGGATTGCATCTACTCAGTGCACATGTGATTGTCTTAGTAGAAATGATACAAACCTCACTTCCAGAAGTAGCATTATATTTGAAATGAAAGACCTGAGTACATGCTGCTACTCTGAGGGGAAAAGAGAAAAGACAGAGCCACATTTATATGGCTGTGGAATCCCTGAGGTTCTCAAAGGGGCCAGTGAAGAAAGTAGCATCCACAATCTCTTCAGCCATCCTTCCCAGAAAATATTTTCTACTCTGCCCCTGAATTAGAGTTATCAGGTCCCTGTTTTTAAGATCTAGAAAAATAGGAAGTGTATCAAAAAAAACATTTATAAGGTTCATCAAATGACTATATCTGTGACCTATGACCTTAGGCAGTGGTTCTCAACATGTGAGCCTCACATGTAAGACATATTCCCAAACACAACTTCTGACACTAGATATAGTGCACTTCACTCCTCCTAAAAGGCATATCAGCATGGGATAGAGTGAGAGTGATGTTATCATAGAGATAACCTTGAGGCTGTTCTAAATATATTTTCAAATGTAAATTATTGTCAAGCTACAGTACTCCAACTGTATTTGGTAACAAATACAGCCTCATTTCTTCTTCTTCTTCTTTTTTTTTTTACAAACAGTTTATTGTCAAATTAGTTTCCACATAACACCCAGTGCTCATCCCCACAAGTGCCCTCCTCCATGCCCATCCCCCCTCCCCCCCACATCCATCAGTCCTCAGTTTTTGTCAGCATTCAAGAGTCTCTCATGGTTTGCCTCTCTCCCTTTCCCCCACCATTTCCCCCCTTCTTCTCCCCCTTGTTCCTCNTCATGTGTCTGTTCAGCCTCACTTCTGACATGACACAACACTGTGATTGAATAGTACTGTTTCATGTTACTTCCCAAGAACAACATTTTCCTGAAATATAGACATCTATACTAATATTGATCATAGCAACAATACTATTAATCAATTGCTTTTAATCAAACAACAAGGTTACTTCAAGAATTGTGTTTTTGAAATTGCTTTTTGTTCACAACGTATGTTGATGTACTTCACAGCCTTAAACTCAGAGCTGGCCAAGACACTAATTAGTTCATTCATTAGTTCATTTATTATCAACATATGAAGCTCACATGATGAGAACCGATGACCAAGTATAATAGATTATAAATAAAAATCCCTGGCATATTTCAATCAACAAATATGGAATGAGATCCTGCTCTTTGCCAGGTATGGTTCCGGGAGCGAAGGTGAATAGAGTCCTGGCCCTCTGGTATACAAAATCTAGTGGCGGCAACAGACAAAACAATTTCAATGTAGCATGATTGAATAAAATGGTAAACATGGACACAGTGTGTTATGAATTCAAGGAAAATAACTGAAACAACAAGGGAATGATTAGAGAAAGATTTGTTAGAGATAGTACATTGAGCAGCTGTCCACTGTCAGTAACTGTCTTGGGGTGCTTCCAGCCACAGAGAACTGTTAAAAAGTCAGCATGGCACCTCAGATAAGTGAGCTAACAGTCTGATGTGAAGGGCAGATCCGTTAACTAATCTCAAAGGCAAATGGAAAGGCAATGTTGATGCCCTTGATCCTTCTCCCTTCTAACCAGGCCTCACACCTTCACCAACATGTACTCTTTTGTGCTTCTGTCACAGATTCTTGAAGAAACAACTTCTTAGCACAAAGTTCTCTCCTTTTTGGGAATGGCCACAAACATAGGTATAAGATACGGGATACCACATCTTTATATGACCCAAATTCCATAGAAATAGCTGATTGTTCCAGAAGTAGACATCTGACTGAAACTGGACCATTTGGTGATCTTCCATTGGAATTGAAATCCTAAACTGAGATGCACAGGGACTTAGAGGTGAATCGCATTAGTGGCAACACCCTATAAAGAATGACAACAAATTCCTGATCCACAGGAGAGGCACCTACTCTTTCCACATGTTAGTTGTCTTCCTTTCAATTCTATAAGAACTCTCCTAATTTCCTTCCAACTCCTCAGGCTGGCCAGTGTCAAATCATATGCTTATAGCCCAAGAAACGTTCATACATGTCTCTTGTCCACACAGTCTCCCAACTCCTGTACCCAGTGTAACTGTATTTCCTTCTGATCAAACAACTTGCTGAGAGATTAATTACTCATAAAGCTTAGTATTTTACTTACCCTCCAGAGAGGTTATAGTTTGGGGGGACTTCTGGAGATATAATGTTGGAATCCAAAGAATTTACTCCAGGGGGATTTCAGGACCTACTGAACCATGATAATCCTGTGAAGGAGATATTTGGGCATACAGAGAATTATCATTAATGCTCCTCAAATACCACCAAATATGGTTCAAAATCTTAGCTCGGTCATTCACATAATCAAGTTTACACAGCTAGTAAATGACAAAGCCAAAATTTGAAATCAAATCTGGCTATTTTCAAACCCCACATATTTTTCATACTACAGATATATCTACTAATGTCTATTTTCATTCTTCCTTTAAATCAGTGGTTCTCAACAGGGGGCAATTTTAGATACACACACACACACACACACACACACACACACACAGAAGACCTTGAGCAATATGTGAAGATAATTTTGGTTGTTAAAACTGTGATGTGCAACTGGCATCCAGTGAGTAGAGGCTAGAGATGCTGCAAAATATCCTAAAATGCACAGAACACACCCACAGCACTAACTATATGGCCTAAAATGCAAAGAGTGATGAGGTTGAGAAACTCTGCTATAAATCAAACAAATAAGCAAGTTTTCTGAAGAATGTATGGTTCAAATGTATAAAAACAAAGAATTAAATGAAAATTCCATTTTATGCAAGATAAACATTGGACTAGTATGTACACACTAATTATGGATTTATTGATGTAAAAAATATTTTTATTTTTTAATGGGATAGGCATGCTTCAAAACAGTTATATAGAGAGGTGCCTGGGTGGCTCAGTCGGTTGGGTGTCCGACTTCGGCTCAGGTCATGATCTCACCATCTGTGGGTTCAAGCCCCACGTCGGGCTTTGTGCTGACAGCCAGCTCAGAGCCTGGAGGCTGTTTCGGATTCTGTGNCCAATAACAGTTATATATAGCATGGTCTTATTTTGTAAAAATAAATAAAGATCTATATATGCAGGAACATGGGTTCATTTACATGTAGGAAGAAAACTGGAAAGCCATATACCACTAAGTTCATAGTATCTAGTGCTAAAGGGGAAGGAGATTATATTATTTTTGTTTTTCTTTTTTCCTTGAGATGCATTTCTACATTAAAAGTTATCATTTTTCTTTTTTTAATGTTTTTTTTAAAATTTATTTTTGAGAGAGAGAGAGAACCAGCACGAGCAGGGGAGGGTCAGAGAGAGGGAGATACAGAATCTGAAACAGGTTCCAGGCTCTGAGCTAGCTGTCAGCACAGAGCCCAACGCAGGGCTTGAACCACGAACTGTGAGATCATGACCTGAGCTGAAGTCAGATGCTTAGCTGACTGAGCCACCCAGGTGCCCCTAAAAGTTATCAGTTTTCATTTTAAGATATGCTCTACTTGTCAGCCTCATGCCTGACATCAGCTGGTTCGGACTGATTCACACTATCATGAAGCTTGCTTCATCCACCTACATACTCAAAATAAGAAGCACTGTTTCATTAAAAGAGGTTCAGAAATGGCATGTCTGGTGGTGCATGTGTGAAAGCATTCATTACAGTCACTCATTACAGAAACTCAATATTTCCCAAACCTCCTTGCCTCTGACTTAGGTGCCTTAGTCCTAATTCCCACTGGTAACATCCCCACACCCCTCTTCTTTCTGCTACTGAGTCAGTTCTTGTTAAGATCACCTTACTTCTGAGTAAACCTTAGATAAATGAAGCATCGTTCACAACTCGAACAACCCCACCTCTGGCACTTGAGTAGATGGAAGACGAATTTTAGAACTTAAGTTTTTAACCTAAAACTCAGAACAAAATTATTAAGGAAACACATTTTTCCCAAATAGTTCTAAACACTCTTAAAATTGACTCCCATGTCCTTTCTAGATTCATTTCTTTCATCAGACACAGTAGCCGTAGCTGTAGCATAGCCATAGTATATGTCTTCTTTCTATTCCTGTCAAAGTCAAAAGAAAGACAGACTTGATCTTCTTTTGGGGTGTTAACTGAATAGGATAGGTTAGTTCAGACATACCGTCTTCCAAGTGCTAGAAGACATTGTCCTTTGATATACTTACATACATTTTTGTTTAATATGGGCAACTGATTAAGGAAAACCCTCTTTGGGGAACAAAGGAGCAACTTTTCAGTAGCTGAACATTAGTTATCCCAGATTATCAGAAAAGCGTTTTCTATACTTTCTTCTATCCTCAGTATTTGTTACTACTGCCAAGACAGTTTTATAAAACTCAGAATAAAATAGAATGGCATATCAAATTAAATTATATTCCAGCTATTTCTCTTTTCCACAGATCAAGCATTCAAACTCACCAAACATTCTCAAGACCTTGCCCCTAAATAGGTTGTCTTCTTTCTCCAGTTACTGCACACCTCAGGAGGATATGTGTGTGGGTGCATGTTTAAAAATGTTTCCGTGAATTTGTGTTTTTGTGTGGGTACGGGTTTGTGCAGGTATGTGTTTGTTTTATCCCAAATAAATGGAGTAAGACATTTACTGAATACCTCAAAACTGAGGCTGGAAAAGAATAGTAGATGCTCCTAACTATACATTAAATGAATGACCAATGAATAAACAAGGTAAATAGCATTTGAAATAAAACTTAGAAGAGAGACAACTTGCATCAACAACTATTCCTGAAAATTCACACCATCTTGTCATTTCAATAAATATATTAATCACTTGAATTGGTATCATGCTTTTCCATGAGGGCATTAACATATTTGATGTGTTTTAGCTCCTGACAGAATAAATTATATTTTTTAAAAAACTGCTTCATTGAGAAATTAGTCTGCTAATACGTCATTTTGATTATGAGTCATTAAGGGTCCTTTATAATCATGGGAAAATGTTACTATCCACTGAAGCAAAAATAGAATTATAATGAAATAGAGATGATATATTTCATTTTTAAATGATGAGAATGACTGACTATTGGGTTAAATCCAAGTCACTTTCCACATGTGATAAAATGCAAGCTATTTTAGTCTTCACATGTGGCAATTTCTATGATTAAGGATAACTAATTTCTCTGGCAATTGTAATTAATAATCTCTGTCCTACTGTTTCAGGAAATTTCATCCAAAAAAAGCAATGGACAACTGTTCATTGTGAATTACAAAGGTTTTTTTTTTTCATGGAAAGATCTTTCAAAATAATTAGCAATTAATGAAAAGCATGCAAGTGCCCAGAAATTGCAACTGATCAACTTCAAATGACATGGCCTTTAGCTATCCAACCAGCAAGAGAAGTAGTTTAAAATCTAAAAACTATTGGTAACAAAAATTAGAAGAGATAAATCAATTATTCATGTATAAAGTTCAATGTAAATGTTAGAAATAGAAATTAAAATAATGAAGTAATCATAAAACAAGTAGAGAGAGAATAAATTAAGAAATTATAATAGATGTTCTTCTTGACTATGTTTAATTTTTGTCCCTAAACTCAAAGAGAATATTTATATACCTCATACTTTAAATAATCTCATACTCTACATCTATTTTATGTTTATCAGAAAAAAAAGTTGATCTATACAAAATTGACCTATATCTAAACTGCCCATTCCTCATGCACTAAAATCAAATTTTTAATTTTGCAAAATCATAATTTCTCAAGTACTAGAAATTCTTCTCTAATATCAAAACTAACTTTCACCTCTGTTAGAAGGCTTTCTTAGATTTAGATTACAAACATATGTTTGTATTACACCAGAAACTTTAACCAAATAATTTTTAAAACAGAGTCACTATCTGGAAAGACAATGATAGCATTGTGATAGATCTAACTAGAAAATGATTTCTACTCTTCTCTCTGACCATTTCTGCAGAATCCTGGGTCAAGACCTGCTGTTGATCAATTCTCATACCTGCTCTGCTAGTTAGTTCTAAAGGGTTCCCTTCCAGTCCAAATCCATTAGCAATCCCTAAATTTCAACAAAAATCAAAATTAGGGGCTGATATGTCCCAGAAAATTACTCAGCACATCAGACTTTGTTCAATGATGAATTACTTTCCATCATAGGCAATTGTTTGCCTAACGTGCTACTTGTATCTCTTAAATATTCTTATATGTCTGAATTGCATCTTATTCCATTTATTTGGTCCATTTATCTCCATGGGGATTATTTGAAACCGTTTTCCTCCCGATATGGACAAGCATGTCATCTGTAATGAAGACTCTGTAGGGAGTTGTCACAGACATTTTTGTCTACCACATACCCCATCTTAGATGTCTGTACTGTTATAGGTCTTCTTGACATTCCTCTGTTGACAGAGCATCAACCCACTAATGAAAATTAGATTATCACTCCATGGACAAGCATCACTAACTAAAACTCTAGAAACCAAGCTGTGGAATACTAATAAAAACAATAAGAATAGATTCACATGCTGTATATGACATGCAAAATACAGCATTTGTCTTACTCTTATTAAAACGGAATATTTTCTTTTACCTGGTCAATGCCAATTAGTTATAGTTAAGCCATAATCTTTTGTGACATGTGACATGTCTCTCAATAAAAGGAAAGCATATCATAAGCCTACTTCTTAGCTGTGACATGCTGTCTAGGCTCTGGTATGCCTCAAGCTGGCAAATATGCCTTTCCCTTCACAAAGAGAAATACCATATGCCACAAAGACTGTGAACCCTATAGGTTATTTACTCGTGGTTTTCTGAAACTGAAAACTACCTGTTTTTAAGTCATATGTTATTAATAATATTTTTAATTTTTTAAAAAGGCACTCATCTGATAGCAGTTTCTTTAGTGCTGTAATAAGCCCAAGCAACTGCTCTTCTTTCAACTACTTTATGATATTTTATTTTTAAATCTCAGGTAACATGTCCTTGAGGTGAATTGTAAGTTATCTGTCTGTCTTCAAACTTTAGACTGAATGTCTGAAGCAGTGATTCTCAAATTGTCTCAAGTTATTCAAATTATCTAGGAAATTCAAAAACATACCAATGCCTATATTCCACCCCAGAGACTGAGCTTGAAAATTTTTAATATATCCTGAGATTATTCTAATGTACAACCAAGTTTAGAAACCACTAGTCTACTGGAGTATTGACTAACTTACCACCATGTGGATATGAGGCAATATTTACTATCATCTTATTGCTATATGACAAAGTCAGAGAATGATATTCAGACTAATTAACCTTACCAGTAATTATTACTATATATTAAAATGTCAAACATTTTACCAACATTTTATCTAATCCTCACAACATTCCTGCAAGATAGGTATTATTCTTCTGACTTAGTAGATAGGGGAACTAAAGGTCTGAAAATTTACGCTGTTTACCAAATGTCACCAACTAATAATGGTATTTGAATCCATGTCTGTTTGACACCAAAAGACCTGTTTTTTACACTATGCCATACATTTTTAGTAGAGGTTATACCACCTCCAAGGAAATAAAAATTAAGAAAGTAAACATCAAAAAATCCTTAGATGTTACAATGGGTTTTGGCCCTCCAAAGTTCAACTTTGCTGATGAAATCTTATTCTTTAATATTTAATTTCTCTTATGGAATAAAATTTAAATTTAAATTTATTTTTCTACTTAGGAAGATAATAATGAAAAAAATTGAGAAACAGTGCAGTATACCATACTCTGCCTCCAACCATTTTGTCTATTAGTGAGTTAACATGTATACTACTCACATAGCACATATATATTATCTACATATTATCTACATATCTACATTATATAGAATACATATAGAGAAAATTGCTCTACCTTCAATTTTATTTTATTTTTTATTTTTTAGTGTTTATTTATTTTGAGAGAGAGAGTGTGAGAGCAGGGGACGAACAGAGAGAGGAGAAAGAGAATCCCAAGCAGGTTCTGCACTGTCAGCACAGAGCCCAACTTGAGGGTCAACTGGTGGTTATGTCCTTTTGATGACCTCCTTCAAAATAGGAGGGCTCAATCGCACATACTGTGAGATCTTGACCTGAGCCAAAACCAAGAATCGGACGCTTAACCAACTGAGCCAACCAGGAGCCCTTCCCTTCAAGTTATAATTCCCAAGTTGCACTTATAATTGAAAAGAACCACAGTATAAACAAAACTATATACGATATAGGTCCCCAAGATACTAATGATAGGAGAAAAAGTAGTAAGTTCAAAAAGTATTATCTATGTCTTCATAAATATCTATTATATTGCTACCCAGCATTATAGCAGTAGGTTGTTGTTTGAAACTTGGGAATTTCTTGGGTGAAATCTGAAATTTGCCCACTACATGGAGGGCAAGGAGAGATCAGAGAAAAAGGCAGACCACACCAGATTGGTAGGTGACAGGTTTAGTGTGGGGACTTTCTTACAAGGCTTGTCTTAGGTGGTCATAAGATGAATAGATCTCCATACCAACCCACCAGAATCTTAAAAGTTTATACAGAGGCCTTAACTAGGTTCAGTCACATATTCTATCCTGATGGTCTCAACAACACATTGCTTTCTCAAGACTGTGTCTTTCAGGCAACCTCTAATGTGGCGAAGGCAAGCAGAATACATACTTCAAGTATACAGAAGGTGAGGAGTCTCCAATTGCCTGGGCCTAATTTGAGGGTCACCTGGTGGTTATATCCTCTTGATGACCTCCTTCAAAATAGGTAAATACTAGAGTAAGCTTTCTCTGATATGACATGGTTAAATGTCAAATTATATCAAAGTTTTAAATATCTGAAGGCAAAAATCAAATCACTTGGTTTTGTATCTCCTATAGCACTGCACATCATATAAACTAGTCAATTGACAAAAATTGAATAGAAAATGGAATTTCCATTACCATACTGAGGTTATCAATCACATAACCAAATACATACAATAATAAAACAATTTTAAGCAAATTTTAATGTCTTTATTGATTTAGAAGATGTTTTTCTACTTTCTTTAGAATCATTACTTTTAAAACATTTTAATCTATAACAGAGGAAAGTGTAGCACAAAAAAAGTATTGGACTTCAAATTTAATATCTTCCCTAAAAAACTACTAAGTTGATTTACCAAGTTGTCACCACTGCCCTAAGAATAACACATAGAGAGGCATTTGAGGATACTGACAAGTGCTCAAATATTGAACTCAGACTGGCTAAAGTCAATGATAAAGGCTACCTTAAAGCAGGCTGAAAGGGAATCTTTAGGAAGATATATTCCAATTTAAGCCACAGCATCAACATGTTTATGCTCCTATCAAGAAAACAGAAAGAAATTCTGACAATCAGAAGTAAGGTGTCATAATGCTTATTTGTTCAAGGCAAAGAGGGCTTTGAACAATTTCCTCAAAAAAGTTATTATTTTGAAAACTAACAACCCAGCAATTAAGGAGGACTTCTTTGTGAGCAGCCCCTAGAAAAATACTCTGAGGTTTCTAGCTAGTGAAACAAAAATTATTTGAGAATGTTCCTGGGGGCCAATGACACCAAGAGTTACTGTAAGCTATTATCTGGGAGTTGCTCTCCACACACATGGCCATTAGGCTGTACAGAAGAAAACTGACCTAGGAGAGGAACATCTACGACTCCTCCTCTTAATGGTGGCTCCCATTAGAATTGAGATCATGTGTGTTAAAGAAGAAATTTCATTGCATAGAGAACTCTGGCCTTTTCTGCTTTCTCTAACCCTTCTTGCACATAGAGCTCCTACCCAGCCTGAGTATCTTTTGCTATTCTTCTCACTGAAGAGAAAATGAGCGGGGGGGCGGGGTGGGGGAGAGACACAACCTGTTTTAATTTGCATTGCCGAAATCAGATCAGTTGAGACTCAGAGGCTAAATTAGAATTCAGATCCCTGGCCTAAAGGGAGGCTGCCCCTTCAAAGGAGCTATATGAGGTGATATCCATAATAATAATAACAACAACAATAATGATGACGATAGTAGATAACATTTATTGAACAGTTGTTATATGTAAGACACCATGTTTGGTGTTTATAGTCATTTTTTCATTTAAAATTTTCAAAAATCTTATGAGACTTTTTTCTTCTTATGTATAAAGAAAGAAGGCTAGTGAGTGTAGATGTATAAAATGATAGACAACAGAATTTCCTTTGAGTTTTCTTGTGTTATAAGCTAGTACTTGAACTTGCAAGGTCAATCTTCTCACAACCCTCCTTTTCTTACATTTATGGGTGTTATGGAGAACTTTTGCTTCCTTTGTTAGTGGCAGAAACCTAACTCTAATTAGGCAAAGCAGAAAGGACATTTTATGAGCTCATATAGCCAAAACACATGTAGGGATTAGACACCAGATCTCCATCTTTTGCCTCTGTTTTTCTTTGGGCTTTAGTCTCTTTTTCTTATGTATGGTACGAAGTATTCTCCACTCAGCTGGGAAAATAGCCATTGATGATTCTAAGTTTACCTATTGCCAGGTTCATGATTCCAGAGAGAAAAGGCTTCTCCCTACAACTTCATTGTGAAGAAACAGGGTAGGACCTTAGTTGGCCAAGCCTGGAAATTGTGTGGCCACCTTTGAACCAATCATTGTGGTTTGAATGTCCAGACCTGAATTATGTGACCTCCTCCATGGACAAAAAGTTGTGACCTTGTGTTTGGCAACTCCAGCAGAATCACAAAATTTGAGGGAGAAAAGAACAGTTCTTATAAGACAGAGTAGGAGTCATGGTTATCAGAATCAGGAATGCAGGACAGACAAAAGTAGCAGATCTCTAGTACACCAATGATGCATATACAAATAATCTAGAGATCCTGTTAAAATGTAGATTTTGATTCAGAAGGCCGGAGGCAAAGCATGAGGTCCTATATACCTAATAAGTTTCTAGGTGATGTCCAGACCATGCATTCAGTAGCAAAGCACTAACCTTATTTTTATGCATTGCCCACCTATGTTTAATGTGGTAGATGCTTTAAAGCTTGGGACTTACCCACAGTAATGAATGCAATCTCACATGCTTGTCTGAATATGATGCCTTCTCAGGACCAGCTGTGTCCCCGTCACAACACTGAAATAGCAGAGGTGTTGCATGTCAAGATCGAGACATATTGGCAGAACTCTGTGATAAAAACACTTTACAATTTCATAGCACCTTTCATTCCAAAGTGTTTCAGAAGCTATATACATTCAGCACCACAGAAAGATGATAGAGGCAGCAGACTCCATGGGGTGAAGGAGGTGTCAAGGGATGGAGTGGGGGTGGAGGAATAAGTAAGCCAAGGACAGTGGAACATTTCTCTATTAAAGGCAACACAACACTGAAAAATTCTCAATGGAAAAAGAATAAAACCCTAAAATCTTTAAGGTTCATGTCCAAAGAATGATAATGTAAAGATTAATGTTCAGAATCATTTTCATACAATCATCTTCTCTTAATAAACGTCCTATTCACATGTATTCTGTGAACACAAAGAAAAAGAAAAGAAAAAAAATGAGCTAACCAAAGAAAAAATGAGCTAAACAAACAAGAATACTTAAGATACCAGGAACTCTATAAGATCTAAATTCAGTAACTCTGGCCTATATAGACTGAGTCTTCTTGATTAAACAATCAAGTCCTAAAATCTTAGAAGTAGCTTTTCACAACGCATTCTGTGGCATGGGAAGTAGCTTTGTTTGCAGAGCATTTAGCAAAAGAAATGATTTTCCCAAGTATTACAAAATGCAAACATCTAACTTAACTTTACTATACCTGATGACAATGTGGATAATTTGTACATGTTCTGGAGGGGGAAGAAAGTCATTTTATGACAGAGCTTGAAAATGGAAACTTTTAATGACTCCTAGAGAGCTTGCCTTTAAAAGAAATCCATTTTCTAGGGCTGCTGTTTCCCATTTGTTACCAAGGACTCCTGCGGGGCTTCCAGTGACTTGGAAAGAGTTCTATTTTCACTTCTGCTGGCTCCTGTGACCACATCCAGATGATAAATGAGGACCCACAAGCTCCCACAAGACAGTTTCAAACAGTCTGTGCTCCAGGCAGTACGTGGCTACCTGCCAGGGAAGCACATACCAAATTAAAAGGGCGAGGAGAGAAATCCTTCACTATTTCATGTTTCCTGGGGTTTCCAGTGAACTCATTGCATTAGTGTTCTTTGTGAAATGTTTTAGTAAATGTGCTTATTTATGAACATTCACAAAACTTCAAGATAACAAGGAAAAAGAGAACCGGATTCTTAGACCAGAAATACATCTTTCTACTCTTTTATTCACAATCCTCCTATCTTTTCCCCTCCCACTTTCACTTGAGACAAGGTGGTGAAACCTTCCCCAGCCAGCAGATAACAGTGGTCACTCCATCAGGAGGATGTAATCTTGAATCAGAGTTATTGCTTTGTCAGGAAAAAAAAAAAAAAAAAAAAAAAACCAGAAAGAAAAAACATGCTACTCATATCCCACAGAGAGATTTTCCATTGGGAAAAATCATTAAAATGCTCTGTTGCTTGTCCTCTCACACTGTAATTCTGGGCCACAAAGTTCTGCTCAAAAGCCTATTTTTATAAATGATGAAAAGTAACTGATGCATCTAGTTATCTCTCAGAATTTGTCAGTTCCACAACCAGGAACGGTGCTGCCAGGCTCACTCCAAAGGAAGCTGGTGGTGAAGTGTAAGCTTCAGATAAGGATTTACACTGAGACTCCAGCTCCAGAAACTGCCCACAAGACTATAGATACAAGACAGGCAAAGAGAAAGGTGCAATCATAAAATTAGACTTATTGCAATCTTGCAGATAAATGAATATGTTCCATTTTGGCTTACTGCACATTTGACAATAGCACAGAAACAAAACTGAACATACACCTTGAGAATTATAATACATCTAACTGCCAGCTTGGAATAACAATATAAAAAGAAAAGAAAGTTATGAGTTAAGTGGCACATTTTAAGCAATGAAGTCTTTGGAATTAAATCCTTGTTTGACTCATCATTTGACTAACTGATAGTCCATTTGTTTCTCAAAGATTTACGGCTCCACATTTAATTAATGTCAAACACATAACTGAATTTATGCATACAGGCACAGTTCTAGGAACTGGAGACTCTTAGTAATCAAGACAAGTATGATTTTGCCTCTTAAAGTTTCCTTCTAACACTATGGTCTGGTTGAGCATGGGGAATATAATTGTCCCAGTATGAACTACTGAAACTAGAATAGTACTATTGATACCTTTATGATACTTGCATCATCTGCTACCTTTAAACACATATTTATTGAGTGGAAGTGCTTATCTTTAACACAAAATTTACCATACCAATCTGTACAATCTGTAAATTCTAACAAATTTTCTTCTGCTGAGTTTACACTCATTAAAGGCACTTTAATATGGATAATAAAACATTTCAGAGCTCAGATAACAGTTCAGTGTAACTTAACTCTGAAAACACCTATTGATGATCTCTGAAGTGTAAAGCATAATGTGCGTTCCCTTCCCACAAAAGGCACAAAACCAGTTGAGACATGGTGCCTACTCAGGCTGTTTGAGTAGCATTCAGGAGATATCTACATGAAGAACTAGAATGGAAATTAGAATGAGGTGTACACTGTAATATAGGTTTAAATTTATGCTCCAGGTATTTGTAGAATGAAAAGGTTAACTTTAGCTAAGACAACTGGAGAAGATCTCTACAGCAGCTGAAATTGCAAGAATGCCATGAAGAATGAATTAATCTCCTCAAGCAATTGGATTAGGGCAGAAGGGTATAATGGTTAAGAACAGTTCAGCAACGGTCAGAATTCTGGCAATCTTTCATACTAGTTGTAAGACTTGGTCCAGTTTCTTATTTGTGAACAGAGATAACATAAAAGTATATCATAAAGACGCTATAAACATTAAATATTATTTATGTAAAATTTTTTACAGAGTGATTTTTATATATGCTCAATAAATATTAGTTTCTATTATTATTATAGAGTAAGAGTGGAGGAAGAGGAGCAGGGAAGTATAGATTATGACTAAGGAATAGCTGAAGAGGCATATACAGGGCTTATTGAGGGCTCAAAATACAAGAAAGTAAATTGCCTTTATTAGAAGAGTAATAAAAAAACCACTGAAGAATTTGCAGTAAAGGAGTAAGTGACATAACCAAATCATAATTAAATTGCTTCATTCTTACCAATTTTAAGATATTTCTAAAGCCTATTTAAGATGAATAGCTGTACAATGATCAGGATTTTGAGTACTGCTAACAATAGCTACTATTCACCGAGCAGTTAAAATACACAAGCATTGTGCTCAGTACTACACATATTTTTTAATCTTTACCAAAAAATCTATAAATCATATAGATATAGATATAAATCTATAATCAGATATATATAACAAATGAGAAAAGAGATTTTTTAAAAACCCAAGGTCACATAACTAAAAGAAAAGTGAATATTATAGAACAATGAATTCTTCAACAAACTTAATAGTATGTTCTGGTTTGTTCTATCCTAAAGTATATCACACTCCATTGTATTTGACTGTTTGTCTGCTACTCCACTAGAGTGAAAGTTCCTTGAACTGGGGACTATATATCAATCACCATTGTCATCTAAGCAATTAACAACCATGTTGTGAATAAATAAATATGTATATGTATATATATACAATTTTATGGCAGAATTTTCCTTAAATACCATATTTATTAGCTTCATCTGACTCATTGCAAGCCTGACAGAGTTACTTCTAGAATATATGGACAGAGTTTGTACTTTCAACTTTTTAAACTTTATAATAGAATAGTTTCAGAAATTCTTCTGGCCTGATTAATGTATTATACCCTTTAAAATATAAACAAAACAACACTTTCAGAGTATTTGATTCATGCACGTTGTATCTGGGCTACCAACAAACTCGTGGTTTTTTTTGTTAAAAGATTAATATTATTCTAGAGAAGGAAATCTTCAAATTTCTATTCTTTGAGTAATCTTTTCCATGAAAAAGAAAAAAAGTTATTTCTTAAAACAACTATATTTAGACTCTTCTAGAGTCAATTTTACCCATTTTCAGCTCAATCAAAAAAGTACAAAACAAAGACAGAAACATGACACACAATAACTCTAAAAATGGGCAATCAATAAATAAGGTTAAAAAAATACAAACATTTCAGATCATTTAAGTATGGCTTTTGTCTGGCTAACTGATGGTGATTCTCTGGCTCCAGACAAAATGATATAAACAGAAGTTATACAGTCATTTGTTTAATATTGATTGAAACTGATATTATCTATTACACATTACTATGGATAATCTTAAATGGCTTGCAATTTAAAAGAGGAAAACCCATAAGACAATTTTATTTTTCCAGAAGATTTACAACCCAAATTATTATTATTTTTTTGTTCAGCACACTCAATGTGAGGCTTATGATATCATAAAGGCTAAAGGATAGCTATAAAAATCAAGTTCTGGGATGTTTAAATTGCCAAGAATAATCCAAATAGAGAATGATACAGACAGAAAATATACATGTAAATGTATCTGGGTTGGATAATTACCAAAGATTTTAATTTCTGCATTATGACTTTTATATATTCTATGTTTTCTACAGTTGTAATAAGGAGTCTGATTCCATTTACAATGTTTTACTGCCAACAGTTAAGCTAATAAAAAAGTCCCAGATGCTGCCTCCTTTAGTGTCAGTGGGAAGTTCAAAGCACATAACCTCCGGGCCATGTGAAGGAACCCATGACTTAGACCCATCCCTTAACTACAGTAAAAGCTAAACCAATCTTCTGTCCCTTCTACTTCACACTATCTCTGAACCTGCTTGGGAGCCTAATGTGCATTTCACAGAAAGCTCATTTTCAAGTAATAAATACATACCCACTTGATGCATGTGTGATATCATCACTTACAATATCACAATCAAATTTTGAATAGGAATTCATCTACCTCTACAGAGCGGGTGACAACAGCCAATGTGTATTATTTTCATAATTTAAAAAGCACATAGAGGTATCTGAGAGGTTCAGTCAGTTAAGCGTCTGACTCTTGATCTCAGCTCTGGTCTTAATTTCTGGGCTGTGAGTTCAAGCATTGCATTGGGCTCCATGATGGGGGTGAAGCCTACTTAAATAAATAAATAAATAAATAGCTCATAAAAATGAATGGAGTTTAAAGGTGTTGATGAACCTTATCAGCATACAATAGTCTCTGATATACACACATGAATTTACATACATACAAACATACACAAGATAAAATATATGTCACTTTTCAATGCATATTCCCCAAATATTTTGTAACAATAATTTTATATAAGTTCATGGAAGAAATTAAACTACTGCTTTCAAATAATCTGTGGAAATATTTTATGGTATGATTATTGACAAAATGGACAGTGAGAAAATTTGGATCACAGTATAGTGTGAAAACAAAAGTATTAAAAGTAAACACTTATCAAATGCTTTTGTGAGCTAATCTCTAATATAAAAGTTTCATATGCATTAACTCCTCTGGCCCTCATAACAACTCTATGCAGTAAATATCCCATTTTACAGATGCAGGAAACTACATCCCAAGGAGATTAAGTAACTTACTCAAGATCACAAAGTTAGTAAGTGGGAGAGGTGAGATTTGAAAAACCAGAAAACATGCTTCCAGAATCACATATCATAAAATACCTCCTTAACCACTTCCTCTCTAAAATTTAACAACACTGTTATTTGGGGATGGTTCAAGATGATGGTGTAGGAAGATCCTAAACTCACTTCCACCCACAGACACACAGAATCTACAGTTACATATGGAATAAATTCCCTTTGAAAAAGATCTTAAAACTAGCTGAATACTCCTTCAAAACAAACAGTAAAAGGACCATATCAAGATGGTTAGGAGAGACAGAGATGTAGTCTTGCCAAAAATCCCACCCCTGGAACAGGAGGGATCCCAAAACCTAGAGCTTCTCTCTATGAGTGAGGGGTTTGTGCTCCATAGGCAGGCACTCCAACACCTAGGACCTACAACAGAGATATAAGACTCTAAAATATCTGACTTTGAAAACATCCAGGAGACCCAAAGGGCAATAGCAAAGTGAAAAACTTGTCTTTAAAGTGCTTATAAATGGACTCAGTCATCCCAGAGACCAGTGCAAAATTAGCAGCTTGAAAAGCACCTAGACTATAAGTGAAGATGATTCATTTGGTAATCTTACAGCAGGGGCGGGAGCCTGTTGGGACACTCTCCAAAGTTGAGCCACTGACAGGCACTATTTTTATCCTCTCTCCCTACCATGAACATTTTGATGGACTTGCCCAGACCTCGTGCTCTAGCACTGCTTGCTAAAGAAAATAGCTGCACCCCAGCCCTGCATTTTCTTATCTCCCTGTGAAGACAGGCAGGCATGGCCCTGCCCTGCACTCTTCAGCTGCCTTGCTAAGGCCAAGGAGCATGTGCAGTCCACAATAAATGATGTCCCTTGATCACCTGGCTCTGGTGGCCAGAGAAAGGCTTGCATTTTTGCAGACTACCTACCACCCCAGGGCACCACATAGAGAGCAGACTGAATCACACTGGCAGACTTTTTGTTAAAAAGGCATATTTACTTGTAGTAGAGCTTCAGCCTAAAGGGTAGACTTCAGGTTTGCCACATATCTGTAAGCTACGAAGTGCTTTCATGAAATGTAGGCAGAGGGACACCTCTTTGTCCTCTCCCTAGGCCTTACTACAGTTCAGTGGTATCTCCCAGAAAGGAGCTTATACACTTTCCTAAATCTCCAATTTTTTCAACTGTCACCCAGGGAACATTTCTAGATTGACTGTTCTGGAGGATAGCAGAATTTGATTGTGGTTCCAAGGAACTGATATATTTGTATACTTTAAAAACTCTTGCCTGAACAGCAGATATTGGCAAGGATGAGGAGAAAGAGAATCTCTTTTGCACTGCTGGTAGGAATGCCAACTGGTACAGACACTCTGGAAAACAGTATGGATATTCCTTAAAAAATTAAAAACAGAACTATCCTATGACCCAGAAACTACACTACTAGGTATTTACCCAAGGGATACAGGTATGCTGTTTCAAAGGGGCATATGCACCCCAATGTTTATAGCAGCACTATCAACAATAGTTGAAGTATGGAAAGAGCCCAACTGTCCATCAATGGATGAATGGATAAAGAAGATGTGGTATATAAATAAAATGGAGTATTACTCAGCAGTCAAACAAAATGAAATCTTTCCATTTACAACTACATGAATAGAATTGGAAAGTATTATGCTAAGCGAAATTAGTCAGCCAGAGAAAGACAAGTATGATATGACTTCACTCATATGAGGAGTTTAAGATTAAAAAAAAAAAAAACAGATGAATATAAGGGAAGAGAAGCAAAAATAATATATGAACAAGGAGGAGAACAAAACATAAAAGACTTTTAAATATAAAGAACAAACAGGGTTGCTTGAGGGGTTGTGGGAAGGGGGATAGGCTAAATGGGTAAGGGGCACTAAGGAAGGCACCTGATGGGATGAGCACTAGGTGCTATTCATAGGGGATGAATCACTGGACTCTACTCCTGAAATTATTGTTGCACTATATGCTAACTAACTGGGATGTAAATTTAAAAATTAATAATAATTTTAAAAAAAGCTTCTGCCTAAGGGCTTGGCTTCTAATTAGCCTGAAACTAGATGCTGACTGAGAGTCCCTCTTTGGAACACTGACAGGTCTTGACACACCCTCAACAACTGGGAACTATTAAGAGTATCGGGCTTCTTAGACAATTACATGGGTTTGAGAAAGAATCAAGAGCTAGAGCAAGGTTGAAAGGTAAGATCCATCTCCTACACAAGGCTATTTCTTGAAGACTGGAAGAGACAGCTGTTTCCTACTATATAGAAACATATAATTAAGCAAAATAAGAAAATAGAGGACTATGTTCTAAACAAAAGAACAAGCTAAAACTACAAGGCAAAAAAAAAAAAAACAAAACCAAAAACCTTAATGAAACAGAGATAAATAATTTATCTGATAAAGAGTTCAAATTAATGGTCATAAAGATGTGCATGGAACTTGGGAGGAGAATGGATAAACACAAACAGAACCTCAACAAAGAGAAAATATAAGAAAATATCAAATAAGTCACAGAGCTGTCTTTAGCTATCAGTAACTGAGGTTCAACAGCAAACTAGATGAAGTAGAAGAAAGGACCAGCAATCTAGAAGATAGGACAGTGGAACTCACACAAACAGAAAAACAGGGGAAAAAAATTTACTGTGAAGATACCTTAAGGAATCTATAGAACAATATCAAAAATATAACATTTGCATTATAGGGGTCCCAGAAGGACAAGAGAGAGAGAAAGAAGCAGAACTTATTTGAAGAAATAATGGCTGAAAACTTTCCTACCTTGAAAAAGGAAAAATACATCCAGATCCAGGAAACTCAGAAAATTTCAAATAAAATGAACCCCAAAAGATCCATACTAAGGCATATCATAATTAAAATGTCAAGGGGTGCCTGGGTGGCTCAGTCAGTTAAGCATCTAATTCTTTATTCCAGCTCAGGTCTTGATCTCAGGGTCATGAGTTTAGGCCCTACATTGGACTCCACACTGGACATGTAGCCTACTTAAAAAAAAGAAGTCAAAAGTTGAAGATAGAGAAAAAATCTTAAAACAGCAACAGGAAAACCATTTGTTGCTCACAGGGTAACCTCCACAAGAAGTCTGAGCAGATTTTTCAGCAGACACTTTGCAGGTCATAAAGGAATGAAATGACATATTCAAAGCTCTGAAAGAAAAACAGCTTCCAACTAAGAATATTTTACCCAACAAGGTTATCATTCAGAATTGAAGGAGCTCCCTGACCAAGCAAAAGCTAAAGAGTTCATTGTCACTAATTCCAACTTAAAAAAAATGTTAAAGGGCCTTCTTAAGCTGAAAATAAAGAGCATTAATTAATAACAAGAAAGCATATGAAAGTATAAATCTCATTGGTAAAGATAAATATATAGTAAAGGTAGTGAACTAATCAGTTATATAGCTAGTATAACATTAAAAACAAAAGTATTGAAAATAACTATAATTATTATAATCATTTAAGGGATGCAAAAAATTTTTAATGTAAAATGTCATATCAAAACATAAACATGGGTGTGGTGAGAAATGAAAGTGTATAGTTTTAGAGCATATTTGAACTTAAGTTTCTAGCAACTTAAAATAGACTGATTAGGCTATTATATGTGAGCTTACGATAATCACAAAGCAAAAATTTATAGGAGATAAAAGAGGTGGAGGAAGAAAAAGGAGGAGGAGGTGGAGAAGGAAGGAATCTAACCATAACACTAGAAATCATCAAACCATAACAGAAAAGAGCAAAAGAAGAACAAAGAAGCAGAGAGAAACTACAAAACAGTCAGAAAACAACTAACAAAATGATAATAAGTACCTATCAACAATAACTTTAAATTTAAATGGACAAAATTCTTCAATCAAAAGACATGGAGCAGCTGAATGGATAAGACAACCAACAAACTACCACAACAAAAACCAAGACCATCCAAATGATGCCTACAAGAGACTCACTTCTGATGGAAATAGAAACTCACACTGGAAACAAAGGAATGGAAAAATATGTTTCACACAAATGGAAATCAAAAGAGAGCCAGGGTAGCTATACTTATATCAAATAAAATTAACTTTAAAACAAAAACTGTAATAAAAGTAAAAAAAGAGCATTACATAATAATAAAGGGGTCAATCCCACAAAGGGATAAACATTTGTAAATATTTATACATCCAACATAGGAACACCTAATATATAAAGTAAATATTAAAAGATCTAAAGGAAGAAATTGATAGCAATATAAGAATAGTAGAGGGCATTTATATTGCACTTACACCAATGGATAGATCATCCATACTGAATATCAATAAGCAAACATGAGCCTTAAACAACACATTAGATCAGATGGATTTAATAGATAAATAGAGAACATTCCATCCAAAAGCCACATTAAACACATTCTTCTCAAGTGCACATGGAGCACTCCCCAGGATAATCATATATTAGGCCACAAAACAAGTCTTCATAAAGTTAAGAAATCTGAAATTGTATCGTGTCCTTTCTGACCACAATGTCATAAAAGTAGAAATCAATTACAAGGAGAAAACTGAGAAAACCACAAATATGTGGAGATTAAATAACATACGATGGAACAATCAATGCATCAACCAATACATCAATCAATGAAGCAATCAAAGGAAAAATCAATATAATACCTTGATACAAATAAAAATGGAAATACAATTTACTAAAATCTATGGGATGCAGTAAAAGTGGTTTCAAGGGAAAATTTCATAGCAATACAGGCCTACCTCAAGAAACAAGAGAAATCTCAAATAAACAATTTAACTTCACACCTAAAGAAACTAGAAAAAGAACAAATGAAGTCCCAAATTGGTAGAATGAAGTAAATAAGAAAGATCAGACTAAAAATATAAAACAGAGACTAAAAAGACAATAGAAAAGATCAATGAAAAGATAAGCCAGTTCTTCAAAAAAAAATTAAAATCAGATAAACCATTAGCTAGATTCAACAAGAAAAGAGATTCAAGTCAATAAAATCAGAAATGAAAGAAGTTACAAGTGAAACCACATAAATACAAAGTACCATAAGAGATTACTATAAATAATTATAAGCCAGCAAATTTAACAACCTTGAAGAACTGTATACATTCCTAGAAAGATACACTCTTCCAAGATTGAATCATGAACAAATAGAGTCTGAATGGATCAATTACTACTAAGGAGATTAAATCAGTAATCAAAAACTTCCTAACAAACAAAAGTCCAGGACCAGATGGCTTCACTGGTAAATACTATCAAACATTTATTTTTTTTAAATGTTTTATTTATTTCTAGGAGAGAGAGAGAGAGAGACAGCATGAGCAGGGGAGGGTCAGAGAGAGAGGGAGTCACAGACTGAAACAGGCTCCAGGCTCTGAGCTGGCAGTCAGCAGAGAGCCCGACGCGGGGCTCGAACCCACGAACCGCGAGATCATGACCTAAGCGAAAGTCGGACGCTTAACTGACTAAGCCACCCAGGCGCCCCTACAAAAAAAACTTTTAAAAAACTATTTCAATCAAGTTATAGGTTATAAAATCAACATACAAAAATCTGCTATGTTTCGATACACTAAGAATGAACTATCAAAACAAAAAAATTAAGAACACAATCCCATTTATTTAGTACCCCAAATCTATAAAGGACTTATCAAGCTCAACACCCAAAAAAACAAATAACCCAGCTAACAAATGGGCAGAAGACATGAACAGACACTTTTCCAAAGAAGACATCATATGGCTAACAGACACATGAAAAGATGTTCAACATCACTCATCATCAGAGAAATAAAAATCAAAACCATGATGAGATACCCCCTCATACCTGTCAGAACGGCTAAAATTAATAACACAAGAAATAACAAGTGTTGGTGAGGATGCAAAGAAAGGGAAACCCTCTTTCATGTTGGTAGAAATGCAAAGTGGCACAGTCACTCTGGAAAAGAGTATGGAGGTTCCCCAAAAAACTAAAAATAGAACTTCCCTATGATCCAACAATTGCACTATTAGATATTTACCCAAAGGATACAAAATACAGATTTGAATGATTACTTGCACCCAATGCTTATAGCAGCATTATCAACAATAGCCAAACTATGGAGAGAGCCCAAATGTCCATCAACTGATGAATGGATAAAGACATATAATGGAATATTACTCAGCCATCAAAAAATAAAATCTTACCATTTGCAATGATGTGGATGGAGCTAGAATGTATTATGCTAAGTGAAATAACTCATCAGAGAAAGACAAATATCATATGATTTCACTCATATGTATAATTTAAGAAACAAAACAGATGAACATATCAGAAGGGGGTGGAGAAGAGAGGGAAACAAACCATAAGAGACTCTTAATGATAGAGAACAAACTGAGGGTTGACAGAATGAGGTGGGTGGGAGGTGGGCTATATGGGTAATGGGTATTAAGGAGGGCACTTATTGTGATGAGCACTGGGTATTGTATGTAAGTGATGAATCACTGAATTCTACTCCTGAAGCCAATATTAGACTGTATGTTAACTAAAATTTAAATACAATAAAAAAGAACACAATCCCATTTAAAATTGTACCAAAAACAATAAAATACCTAAGAATAAATTTAAACAAAAAGGTGAAAGACATGTCCACAAAAACTATAATAAGACACTGATGAAAGAAATCAAAGGCACAATTAAATGGAAAGATATCCTGTGTTCACAATTTAAAATGTTCATATTAGTAAAAGCGATCTACAGGTTAAATGAAATCTCTACCAAAATTCTAAAGGCATTTTTCACAGAACTAAAACAAGTAATCCTAAAATTTGTATGAAACTACAAAAGATCCCACATAGCCAAATCAATTTTGAAAAAGCATAGTACAGGTGGTATCATGCTCCCTGATTTCAAACTATACCACAAAGCTAAAGTAATCAAAACGACATGATGTTTCCATAAAAGCAGATGCAGATCACTAGAACAGAATAGTGAAACCAGACAATAGTCAATTAATCTTAAGACAAAAGAGGAAAATAATTACAGTGAAAAAGGATAATCTCTTTAATAAGTGGTGCTGGAAAAACTGGACAGCCACATGCAAAACAATGAAACTAAACTACTCTCTTATGTCATACACAAAAATTAACTCAAAATAAATTAAAGACTTGATCATAAGACCTCAATCATAAAACTTCTGGAAGAAAACATAGCTGATAATCTCCTTGACACTGGTCTTGGTGATGATTTTTTGGGATTTAACTCAAAGAACAAAGGCTACAAAAGCCAAAATAAATAAGTGGGGCTACATCAGACTAAAAGTCTCTGCATAGCAAAGAAAAACATCAATAAAATGAAAAGGCAACCTGTTGAATGGGAGAATATGTTTGCAAATCATATACCTGATAAGGAGCAAATATCTAAAATATATAAAGAATTTATATAACTGAATAGCAAAGAGAGAAGGACAATCCAATTTTAAAAATGGGCAGAGGGTAGTTCTAATTAAAAAATTGGGCAGAGGATCTGAATAGACACTTTTCTAAGGAAGACATACAGATGGCAAACAGGCACATGAAAAAAATCCTCAGCATCACTAATCAGGGAAATGCTAATGAAAACCACAATGAACTATTGCCTCAGACCTAGTGGGAAGGTTATCATCAAAAACAAAGATAAAAAATACTGGTGAGGATATGGAAAAAAGGGAATGCAATGTGGGAATGTAAATTGGTACAGCCACTGTGGAAAATAATATAAAGATTCCTCAAACAATTAAAAATAGAATACCACTGGGGCGCCTGGGTGGCTCAGTCGGTTAAACATCTGACTTCAGTTCAGGTCATGATCTCACGGTTTGTGGGTTCAAGCCCCACATCGGGCTCTGTGCTGACGGCTCAGAGCTTGTTTCAGATTCTATGTCTCCCTCTCTCTCTGACCCTTCCCCACTCATTCTCTGTCTATCAAAACTGAATAAATGCTAAAAAAAATTTTTTAAAGAAAATAGAATACCATATGATCTAGCAATTCCACTTCTGGGTATTTATTTGAAGAAAATGAAAACATAAATTCAAAAAGATAAATGCATCCTCGCCAGCATCTAGAGTTCTCTGATTTGCTCATTTTAGCCACTGGCGTGAGGTGGTATCTCAGTGTGGTGCAAATCAGAGAACTCTAGATGCTGGCGAGGATGTGGAGAAACGGGCACCCTCCTACACTGTTGGTGGGAATGTAAACTGGTACAGCCCCTCTGGAAAACAGTGTGGNGATAAATGCACCTCTATGTTCAGTGCAGTATTATTCACCATGGTCAAGAAATGGAAACAACCTAAGTGGCCATCAGTGGATGAACAGATCTATCATCTATCTGTCTGTCTATCTATCTATCTATCTATCTATCTATCTCTCTCTCTATTATCTACCTATCTACACATACAATGGAATACAACTCAACCATAAAAAGGAATGAATCTTGCCATTTGCAACAACATGGATGGACCTAGAGAGTGTTAAATGAAATAAGTCAGACAAAAAAATGAGACTCTATGATCTCATTTATATGTGGAATCCAAAAACAAACAAACAAAAAAAGGTGAATTCATGGATATGGACAAAAGAGTGGTGGTCACCAGAGGAGAAGAGGTTTCAGGAGTAGGTAAAATGGGTGAAGGGAGTGGGGAGGACTTCCAGTTGTAAGATGAATAGGTTATGAGATATGTTGTGCAACAGGGTTACTCTAGTCAATGGTATTGTGGTACATATTTGAAGGTTGCTGGGAGAGTGGATCTTAAAAGTTCTCATCATAGAAAAACTTTGTAACTTTTTATGGTAACAAATGATAACTAGACTTACTGTGGTGAACATTTTGCAGTGTGTACAAGTGTTAAATCATTACATTGTACACCTATAACTAATAAAACTAATAAAACGTATGTCAATTATACCTCAATAAAAGATTCAATAACTCCATTTTTATCATAATTATATTTTACACATGATTTATCTATTCCCTTTTGTGAACGTTTAAGTTTTCAGCATTTTTCCAGTGATCAAGCCCTAAACTAAATGCAAGCTCCAGAATGACAGTTAATATGGATTAAATTTACAGAGCGTTCATTCACATTTTTCCTTTTCCTAATAAAGGCCCAATTTTCCTTGATGCATTCATTTCTTCCCCCATTCAATTCATATGCATAAAGGGCAATTACCACACTGTTAACTCCAGGAGTAAACCTGAGTGGTTTAAATCACCTTTGCCATAGTAATTGGGTCAGGAATACAGACCTAAACCAAGTAGCATAGGTCACCGACATAGCCACAGGGATTAGTTCAGGAATGGTCAAGTTACATAATTTAGATCAATGAAATGCAGAGAAAGATTTACATAAAAACTCCTGGGAAATAATTTTTCTCACTCTTAATAAAAAAAGAACAAAACAGAAAAAAGTTCCCACTTCCTCTGAAAGTCATGTAATAGAACTATGAACCTTAAAATAACTGCAATCATTTTACCTCCATGAAGGAAGCCAGCCTGAAGATGAAGCCAATACACAGAGGAGGGTACAGCTGAGCAAACTGTGGAGAAGCAGCTAGAACTACTGGATTAAGCCAGCCTGAAGCTCGCCTCCTCTGAATTTTCGAGCATGGGAGCTAATAATATTTATGTTTGTTTAAGCTAGTTTAATTTTGTTTTCTGTTACTTGCAGTCCTAACTCACACATACATAAAACCAGAGTCCCTCTAGTGATTTTATACTACTCTATCCTTTCAACAAACATCTGTACAAAACACCCTCTTGGTACCAGGATAACATTCCGTATTCATGTGGAGTGGGACATTAATAACTTTTCACTAAGATTTGTGGCGGTAGGTTTGTATTTTTCATTTCCGGAAATGTTGTTAACTGCCTTACTTTACTATTTCTCATCATATTTACTCCCAGGCTTTTTCACAGTTTGTTCCTGGGTACTATATCATAACAAAGATCAGTAGAAGAAAGCTCAAAAGAGCCTCAGGATTGTTTTCAGTGGTTCATTCCTTATACTCCCTGAATCACTCTTCACATAGGACTCCAATGTGATGACTGAGGGTACCTAGAAAGTCACTGAAGGATGAAATAGCATTGGTCGAATTGAGCACTTAGAGCAGTGAAGTCTCACACATTAAAAATTAGGAAGTATGGAACAATTGGTAAATGGTTGAATAAATTATGCTCGAGGCACTTCAAGAAATATTGTATATTTACACAGTTTTTTAAAATTATGATTCTAGAGATTATGGTAAAATGTGAAGGAAAAAGTTATTAAACTAAATGGAGGAAGAAGATACAAAATTGTATGAATATTGATAGTTAGGTAATAGTCACAAACCAAACCAACACAAAACATTTTTTTAAGTTTATTTATTTATTTTGAGAGAGAGCATGTACATGAGCATGAGCAGGGAAAGGTGCAGAGAGGGAAGGAGGGAGAGAAAGATAACCCCAAGCAGGATCCACACCCTCAGTGCAAGCCCGATATAGGGCTCGAGCTCACAAACTGTCAGATCATGACCTGAGCCAAAGTTGGATGCCTAACTGACAGAGCCACCCACCAGGTGCTCCTAAAACATAATTTTTAAAACCCTGAAGCACATAAAAAGTAAACAAAACAAACACCAAAAATATACTCACGATTGTTGCCCTGAGGACTATAGACATTTTTCCTGTTCTTTTCTTTCACTCTTTTTAATGAACATAGATTATTTAATGAAGGAAAATTTTAATGTTCTAACATAGATATGCTAGCATCATTTTAACTAACCACATTTTTTAATTGGCAGATTTGTTTGTGATGTATAAAGATAAGAGAGTTAAGGGAGGAAACATTTAGCATTACACAACTTGAAGATCTCAATGTCCACTTTCCCAAAGAAGTTTTCCAGGTCAAAGGAGATATACAATATCCAAAATAAGACCTCACTCTTCATAAAATTTAAATACTATCCCTCAAGTGCTAAGAAACAAAACACCACCAGTCAAGCCTCCTGGGTCACTTGGCAATCTCTCAGTCTCCTCCAAGAGTAGTATCATGCAAGAAATAATGTAGCTGGAGAGGGGACAAAAGAAGGAAGGACAGAGCTGTGAATCAGTCCAACTTAGACTATGTAAAAGGAAGAAGAAAGAGGCAAGGAATTAGATAACACCAGGCTGTATATCTGTATTTATCATTACTTTCCAAAAGTGAAGCAGAAAGTAAATGGTGGAAATGAAGGGGAGACAAGAGGAAAATAAAGTGGAAGGAGATAGAATTGGGAAGTATACACACACACACACACACACACACACAAATGATAAACCAGAATTACATAGAGAGATAAAGGAGTTAAGAGAAAGGACAGAAAGAAAGTGAACAGGCAACCAAAGGAGAAGGGATATTCCCAGTGGTGTCAGAACTGATGATGGAAACATTAGTGAGACCCTGGGAAGGGAAGGTGGAGGTGAATGACACATGTGCAGCATCAAAATAAATCATCTTTTCTAGATCTTCTGCAGGAACAAATTTTCCAGAGATTTAGATTTGGTAAACAGACCAAGCTGGATCACAGTGAGGAACTTATAGGGGATTTGAGATGTCAAACACCCAGAAGCCAAGTTTTGCCTGTAAAGTTGAAAATAGCACCATGCATGGCTTTTTAGTATTGGGCTTTTTTCAAATAACCACAGTTCAGAGAGACTTCTCTAAAATCCTAAGACAATATACTAGTTTTTCTTTAGCTCTAAGACATAGCAATAATCATGCATATTCAATGTATATAGACTTGTTAGTTCTCCGAGAATCATATTTGAAAATTATGTATTGTGCCCATGTATGGTTTATATTATTTAACATGTTTACATTTAGTATTTGAAGCCAATTCATTATTTAACATGAAAGAACTGTCTGACTGAAAGAAAAGCAGAGTTGAAAATAACCTATATTTTTTTATTTTTAAAATTAAATTTCTTGAAGTGCAAACTGTTAACTGGGAGTGAATTTTGTGCTTGAAGTTGCTTTATTAATTTATTAACCTAGGAAGACAAGCATAGTGATTAAGAGAATGGGCTCAAAGTGAAAGAGGGCTGCCTGGGTCCGGACTCCATAGTTTATTGCCATGTTGGGCCTGTTTCATAAACTCACTGATCAGGAATCTCCCTATCTATATAAGATGACAATCTCAGTAACTGCCTCATATGGCTATTGTGAGGATTCAACAAAATAATACATAAGAAGTACTTACTATAGTACCTGGAACATAACACTTAGTAAATGCTGTCACTAGTTCTAAAAGTCACTACACTTATTGTCAATGGCATTGCTAACGTTATTACCAACACTATTGTCAGTGAGTGTAGGAATTTTATTAAGACAGAAGACATCATTTCTCACTTGTTTTGTTGTGCACTGTATCTCAGACACCCTGAGGTCCCTGATCTTGCATGTATGATTTCCTCTGCCTGGATCCCAGTCCCTGCCTTCTCCATGCTCTCTTTGCCTGGCCAACTCCCACTCATTCCCCACTCTCAGCTAAAAGATGGTCTCCTTCTAAAAGTCATCCTGTTCTCACTCTGAAAGATGGGGTTGTTACCTAAAAACTTGCTCTTCCCCTATACTGCTGTGATCCTATTACACCACAATACCATGTTTATCTTATTGATCTGTATTACTCACCCACCCACACACACACACACCCACACACACACACAAACACACACACACACACACAATTTTAAGCTCCATGAAAACATAAGTCTCTTCTTGGCCTTCATCTCTAACCCAAACATGTAGTCAAAGTATACCTGGTACATACTAAGTTCATAATAAATGTTCTTTTAAATACATAAAAGACACTTGGCAAATGTTATGTTAAGAAGTTTTACAAACCCTATGTTCCAAGCTGAATTATAATATATCTACTAATCAGAAGCATTTTATAACTACTGAACCATTAAGTTCAATAACTAATTTGCAAAAAGTATGTTAAATAAAGTAATTTAACAATAAATAAAGTACCTTGGCATATTTATATAGATCTTTGAAGTGGTAAGCTAAAGAAAGCAATTTAAATAATATGCCCTTAAACAATTTTTACAAAATTTAGTCCTTTCCCAAGCCCAGCTATTTTAGTAGCTCCTAGAAGTTACTTTTATTGGAAGAGTGATGAAAAATAGCCATCAGAACTGCATGAAAAAAATCTAATGGACATTTGTACCTGCTATGTGTTGGGTACAGAAGCAGATTCAAAGAAAGATGAAACACAGCCCTTCTTCTCAATAGCTTAACAATCTAAGTGACATAAATAATAGAGAATTTTTTCTATCCACTGACTTCCCCCCACTAAATTCCTGAATTAATGACATTTATTTGTAGTTTATGTACACTTACTTAATTTGTATCTAGGAAAAGTCATTATTAAACATAAATATGTGCATTTATTTCCTTTGCAACTGATACGTACTGATGTATTTGAGATAAATTAAGCATGCTAGGTTGTATCACAACTCTATGATTAATTTAGTCTTTTGAAAATAAACCAATTTCTCCAAGAGCACATGCTCATAACATCTATCAAATAGACAAGATGATTTGTATATAGCCTCTAAAATTTTACCCTGCAGCATTTAATTATTTTTCCTTTTGGCAAAAGCTTCTAAACACCTGTTGAAGTCATTACTGTTCAGTCCTTTGGGGGCAATAGGAGAGATCATCTCCCTCACACACTGCATATTTCTCAAGATTCACCAGGAACCTCATAGACTTGTTGCTGTACAACCTGAGCCATTTAACAGGTGGCTGGTTCTGCTTCTCCTCCTCACCTTCCCCAAAGCTGATATCCTAGATTTCTTTTTTTAATTCCTTTTCTTTTTTTCTTATGCAAATGTCCAAAGTAGTGGGGACATTCTCAGGAGCAGACAGAATTTAATCCAGAAGATTAACTTCATGAACCTACATGGAACAAGAGCTTTGCTTGTGAAACAAGAGATGGATGGATCTTTTCCTTTCCTCAAAGCTGAGAAAAATGGGTGAGGACTATAAAGATATCAATCCTTCCATAATATGATTGGTCAATAGAGAAACAAATTCATCTCAACAAAATGATGGATACTAAATGGGTTACTGAATACTGTGACCATTTTGCTTTGAAAGCTAAGAAAATCTTAATTTGTAATTATGCATTCTGCCTTTCGTAACCAAGGCATTGCCTGGAGCAGCACTTTGGCTGCATGTGTGTATGAAGAAAGCTTTTGTTTTAATGTGCTAAGGGACTAGGATGTGGTGGTTCCCAGCATCTGGCAATTGATTATTACCATCCTTCCTTCCTGCAATGCAGTTCATCTCAATTGGTGACAAATCTTATTTCAAATTCTAAGACTACAGTTTTACTTTCCATTATACTAAGACCTCCTATTGTGTCAGTCAGGATCATGGTAGGAAACAGATTCCCTTCAAACCATTTACATGAAAAGACTCCAATGAAGCAAAAACCTACATAAGTTTTGGGCAGGGTTAAAGTAATAAACAAGAATGGTGAGACGCCTAGAGACTTCAACAGGGGGAAGCAATTACAACCAATAATGTTGAAGCAGTAGTGTTCTTCAATAGTGTTCCAGGATTCCAGGGAGAATTGACACAGAGGAGGAGAAACCACATTGTAGGAGCTATAGTCACAGGAGACATTACAGGAGAAAGAGGAAATAAATATTCTTACCTTTCTCTCCTCTCATTTCATCATTGATTTCTTACTGGCCAAATCCAACTGGATGTTGGAAATCAGCTCCAAGAGACTCAAGTTATAGAGAATAGCCTCCTGGACATCTACCACAGAGTAAATAAGGGCAAAAAATAGACTTGGACTGAAACAAATATATATATATAAAAAAAAGATAGACATATCCAAATAGAACTCATTAGCAAGTTAGCAAACTGGCCCAGGAATGTTTATCCCCAGTGGTCTAAATAAGAAAACTATTAAGAGTTCTCCAGATGAAGACTTTGTAATGCATTTGTGTGTAAAGAAATGAAATAAGAGTCCCCCAGAGAATTTCTTAAAAAGATTGAAAAGATGCTCTCCAAATGGTACAGAAGTTCATAGGGCAACCCTCTACTATAACAGGCACAAAGCAAGAGAGGTTTCTTAGCTTCTGTCCTTGGGAGTTTAGAAGCATAGATCATGATAACTGACTGCATTTGGAAAAATGAGGACAGGCTTCTGGCTACAAAGATCCATGGTAGCTGGGTAAGAGGAGAGTAAATTGGGGGGATTGTCCTAAGTTTCCATGGCTGACACTGAGAAATAGATAGGTATAAAAGAAGTAGGAAAACATTGCCCAAGATGGCTACTTTCCAGGGCCATGAATACCAGCAGATAGAGGTTCTGTGGGTAGACCACAGGATGGAGGTGGGGAGGTAAGGGAGGCAGGCACAGAAGAAGGGTGATTCAGTGTCAAGATCTCTGCAGGAGGAACTCCAACCCCCCTCGCCCCCCAAAAAATTGGTCCATAAGATAGAGCAAGCACTTGAATGACTGTGATGACAATGGGTACAAGAACCAAGACAGAACTACTAACAGTCTATGTTAAGTTAAAAGGGCTTTCTCTTTCATTCTCTACTTCCCCCTCTTTGTTCTCTCACCTTGAAGGAGCTTGAACCAGAGAGAAAAAAAACAGAAGGAAGAAAACTGGAACAGTTTACCAGATCTCCCTAGCCAACTGTTGGCTATCCAGTCAACTCAGCAGGGAAAGCAGAGAAGCTTTAATTGAGATGATGGAATGAGAAATATTTTCCTTTGGATTGTAATGGGCCATTTCATACCTAAAAGTAAGACTGCGGGGGACCAAACATCTGAAATTGATTATGCAGAAGACTGCATAACCACAGAAAAGATTCAGAAATTGCAGGAACTTGTTCCCTCTAAAATGTAATATGAAGGTTGGGGCTAAAAACAGGTAGTTGTTTCAAAGCCTCTATAAAAAGCATCCAGACCTCCAGATTCCCTTTATACTTCCTAACCCAGTCATGTGGCTATTCCTCTCTGGGATCCCAAGAGAAGACTATAGTAACAGCCCTCCCTGGAACCAATGGACCAGAGAGGTCTTTTAAGTTCACACAGTCAAAAGTGGGAGCAAAGTGTCATAATGAAAAGAGGAATTATGATAATCAACCTACTAACACTGGAAACTCTTAGCCTTTTTGCCTACCTGGGACCTAGCTTACACACCTCCCAGCAGGAGAGTAGGATCCTTGTAAAGGACACTTCCTGGGCTAAAAGAGAAGACTTTGGTGTTGGAAATTGGGTGGCAGGTGTCAAGGAAGGAAGGAAGGCTCACTTACCACTGAATATCTTTTTATTGTTTGAATGGTTTACCATGTACATGTGTTACCTATTAAAAATAATAAATACATGAACATCTTAAACATAAACATTTAAATGTGTGAAAATTTAAACTGGAAAATGACTCAAACAGACATAAAAAGACGTCTGTGAAACAAAAAAAAGGATGCTATAACAAAATAAATATTCTAAAAAAAACAAAAACAAAATAAATATTCTAATATGAAAAAATATATTGAAGATGAAATCATGATTACAGAATAAAATGTTATAGGTTTTATAACAAACCCTTCTCTGTGGAAAATAAGAAATTTCCACAGGGAAATGGCGAGTTACGTCCAAATGCTTGGGAATCAAAATATCTTCTCTGCAGCAAAACTGGGCAATGGAGAAATATCTTCATAGTTCTGAGGGAAAGGTTTTCCTACCAAGAATTCTCAGCCAAATCAAATTAGTAATCACTTTAGAGAGTAAAATTAAAATACGCAAATTTAATCCCTATCACCTTTTTTCAGGAAGCTACCAGAGGATATGGTGCAAGAAAATGAGAGTAAAAATCAAGATATAATATCGAGAAAACAGAAGGCCTAACACAGGAGAAAGAATAAAGGACTCTCTAGGGTTCTGATATAGGAAAATTTGAGCCTAGAAAGCAAATAATCAAGAGTGAAACAAAAGGACAGAAATCCCCATAAAGGATTTATGCAGAAAGAAAGAAGAAAAACAGAAAGAGGAAGGAAGGAAGGAAGGAAGGAAGGAAGGAAGGAAGGAAGGAAGGAAGGAAGGAAGGAGCAAAGGAGGGAAGGAAGGAAGGAAGGAAGGAAGGAAGGAAGGAAGTGGTAAAGCAGGGAAGAAGGATATATTTGACTAAATTGAAAGAACATTTAGAATTCTCAGAAAGTTGGAGAACAGGTAAGTGAAAGTCTCTAAAAATCATAAAAAGGGGCATTATTAACTCCAAAAAATAATCTAATTAGAGTATGCATGGCTCAGTTGTGAAAAATACTTAGTAACACTAAATATTGCTTTAATAAAAAAGTGCAATAGAACTCTACTGGGAGACTGGGTGAAGGCAGGTGGACGGAAGAAAGAAGGGCATGTTACAGGTTAAAAGAGCTAAATCTTCATCTTTTACAATAGTTAATATAAAATTGACAAATCAAGGAATAGGAGAGTAAGAATGTTGTTTTAAAATATAGGTAAATAGCAGAACAATTACCTAACAGAATTACAAGTGAGTGTCTTTGAAGAGTGGGAATTAGAGAAGAGTGGGATAGGAACTGGCCAGAAATTTTTGTTATTATGTTTGATTGTATGATTTCAAATATATATACATAAAGTGTTATATACCTTGTATATACATATATATTACTTTGATAGAGATTGAAATTTATGTTAAAAAATAAAGAATCAGCAACAAAGTACATGGTTACATTTTACAAGAGTAAAGAGACGAGTTGAACAGTGCAGACCAATCAGAACTCCACACATGGGTCTAATAGGAGATCATTTAACACACCAAGAAAAGGAAAGCCCAAAAGGTCACCACCTAGAAGTCACAGAAAGCAAAAACCAATGTAACACCAATAAGATAATTTCCATCTCTGTCTGGAGTGCCTTAACTGGGTTTCAATTAGGTACATTATAGAATATTTAATTTTAACATCATAATGGACTTTGGCCCTTCCTTATATATGGAAAGGGTTGGATACCTATTGACTTATTATTTGTACAGAAAACTGAATGCAAAAATCAATGAAGTCCCCACAACTACTTTGCAAAATATAACTTGGTGGTAAAAGGCTTTTACTGTGCTCCCAAAGGTAAAAGCCACCTGAAAAGGGCATGTGTCAAGGTAATCTGAGGCAGAGAAGCAGCTAGTCATGAGTAAAGGAATGGAACAGTCACTCTTTCCAATGTCCAACTGGAAGAACTAGAAAAACAACTTAAATATTCCTGTTCTTTTGCTACTTATCAGAAACCCCTTAATCCACATACATATGGTCGATTAATTAATGAAAAAGAAGCCAAGAATATACAATGGGCAAAGAAGAGTCTCTTCCATAAATGGTGTAGGTAAAACAAGACAGCCACATGTGAAAGAATTAAACTGGACCACGCTCTTCCACCTTACACAAAGATTAACTCAAAATGGATTAAAGATCTGAATGTAACACCTGAAACGATAAAAACCCATACAAGGAAACATAGATGGTAAGTTACTCAACATCTGTCTTGTCAATATTCTTTTTTAGATTTGACCCCAAAAGCAAAAGCAACAGAAGCAAAAATAAACAAGTGGGACCATGCCAATTAAAAAGCTTCTGCACAGCAAAAGAAACAATCAATAAAATGAAAGTCTACCTACCCAATGGGAGAAAATATTTGCAAATTATGTACATTATAAGGGATTAATATTAAAAACGTATAAAGAACATATATAACTGAATAGCAAAAAAAGCAATTAAAAAATGGGCACTGGATCTGAATAGGCATTTTCTGAAGAAAATACACAAAGGATCAACATAAATATGAAAAGGTGCTCAACATCACTAATCATCAGAGAAATGCAAATCAAAACTACAGTAAGACATCAGTTCACACCTGTTAGAAAGTCTATTATAAAAAAAAAAAAAAACAAGAAATACAAGTGCTGGTGAGGCTGTGGAGAAAAGGACAGGCACTCTCATGCACTATTACTGGGAATGGAAATTGGTGCAGCCACTACGGACAACAGTATGGAGGTTCCTCAAAAAATTAAAAATAGAACTACCATATGATCTAGCAATTCTACTTCAGGGCATTTATCAGAAGAAAACAAAAACACTCCCTGAAAAAGATACATGCATCCTCATGTCCATTGCAGCATTATTTACAATAGTTAATATCTGGAAGCAACTTAAGTGTCCATTGATGGATGAATGGATAAAGAAAATGTGATATATACATATACAATGGAAATGATTCAGCCATAAAAAAGAGTGAAATCTTGCCATCTGTGACAACATGGATGTGCCTAAAGGACACTGTGCTAAGCAAAATAAGTCAAATAGAAAGACAAATACCGTACAATCTCATTTATAGGAGAAATCTAAAACAAAAACTGAGCTCATAGGAACAGAGGAAAGATTGGAGGTTGCTAGAAGTTGGGGGTAGGGAATGGGTGATATGGGTTAAAGAAGGTCAAAAGGTACAAACTCCCAGGTATAAAACAAAGAAGTTATGGGAATGTAAAGTGCAGCATGGTGACTATAGTTAATAACACTGTGTTGTAGTTTTGAAAGTTGTTGAGAGTAAATCTTAAAAGTTCCTATTACAAGAAAAAGAAACTTGTAACTATGTATGATGACAGATGATAACTTGACACTGTGATGATCATTTTGCAATATTTGCAAATATTGAATCATTATGTTATATAGCTGAAACTAATATAATAGGTCTATTATAATTCAATTAAAAACAAAAAAAAATGTTGAAGAATGTGTCTTAAAATGTGTATGTTTCTTTCCTAGTTATAAATAGTTTTGCCAGCTATTAAGTTAACAAAAGAAAGAGTGTTCAAAAGTATTCAGGACAAAACAGATCTATCTTTACGTATGCTTTGTGGAGCATATCAGCAGGTTTTCCTAGGGTTTTAATTTTTAGTCCTTCTTCCATTATATTCTGATAAATGTATAAGGCAAGAGATTTACAAAACGTAATGGCAAAGGTTTCAGTTGTAAGTTCAGAAACATTGTAGCATCAAACTACCTGTTAGCATACCTGTAACTAATACAAGGAACATGGGATTTGGAGTCAGTATTACCAACTTTAATATTAGCCAATTGCACTCATATTACTAATCTCAAAGAATCCTTGTAGCAACTAAAGGTCACCTGTGTGAACAGTCTGGCATATAATAGATACATAATAATTGTCCATTTTACCATTATTCCCATAATACTAAAACTATAGTCAGTCTAAATAGTTTAAACTACATACACTGTTTCTCTAAGTTTCATAGATAAGAAGCACTAGTGAAGAAGAGAAGGTGCTATTTTTACGGCTATATTAATGCCAAGAAATAGATAAGAATAAGACCTATGTCCTAAGATATGGTAGCAATTAGTACTATTTATCAAATACTTGCCATTTGGACCCCTTCTAAGTATATGGTTGGGAAAAGAGGTTCATAAAATAGTTTGGGCCCATGTTTTGTTAGCAGGAAATGGTTCACTTATGGGCCAAGTATTTATTTGCAAAGCAAGCCCTTCCAAACTCCTTTCCATCTGGCTTGGAGACCAGCCATGTTCAAAATGGTGGCCATTCTCTCAGACCCGGTCCTAGATGATTACAATGTACAGAGCCTCCCTGATGACTCATAATTGACATGAAGTTTCAGAAATAAAACTTGCTTCAGAGCTTCTTCTGCCCCTCCTGGTGTTGCCTGTGTGTTTGTTAGGTATGGCCTGATACCTCTTTTGTGAAGTGGCTTGAGATGCTGAGGAGACTCTGTCACTCACCATGGCAAACAAAAAGCCCAAAGAAGGAGTCAGAACTGAGATCAATGATCATAGCAATTTCAAGGTGCTGGGGCCAGATGGGTCTGTGGCTTAATATTAAGGGGCATACATCACTTAGTAAACCAACGAAAGCCCATTGTGAACCACAGGGTTTGTCAGTGAGGCAGATCAGACTTTGATTTGATGGGCAGCCAATCAATGAAACAGTTACACCCGCACAACTGGACATGGAAGCCAAAGGTACAATTGATATGTTCCAGCAGCAGATAGGAGATGTCTGCTAAAAAGAGAAACTGATACTTGACTGCAGAACTCTGTTCTTCCAGACCGACAAGGCATTCTCTATTAGAAAACCACAATTTTTTGTTCTGCCACATCATAACTACTATGTATAGTTTTCTCTATTCTTTTATTTTTCCCTTCCCCATCCCTTATTGTGCTTAAAGTAACTGTGAATCTGCACAAGCATACTGCATTTTTTAACTAAGTGGCTGATGGTATCTTTTGATAAACATCAGAGGGAGATGGGATGGGGAAAAAATACTAGTTCTATGAAAATGCCCCCTGTCTTATTTGGCACTTACATTTATATTCCAGTAAGTTATGTTGCTCTTGATGTTTAACAAAAAAAAGAACATAAAAATTATTGTACAGCTTTTTTGATTGCATAAATTTAATGCCTTTCATTTGTCATTATAAAACCAAGGACAATTTTATAACTTTTTTGTACATAGCTGTTATGTATAGGGCAATCTGTCCTTAAGCAGGCATAAATTAGGCTGAAAGAAATAAACCCTAGCTTTCCCTTCAAGTCAAACATCTTGTTGTTTAAATAATTTTCGTTCTGAAAAGAAATTTGTTCTTGATTTTGGACTTGTCAGTAGCCTAACCTGACGAATAAATAAAGGAAAACGATGCACGGACCAACAACCTGTCAGATTCCTGAGCGCTCTCTCTCTCTCTCTCTTTCTCTCTCTCCCCTTACTTCCTCCCTTCTCACTATTTCTTATTTGGTCTAAAGTAAATAATAACATGGGGGGCACCTGGGTATCTCAGTTGGTTAACCATCCTACTCTTGATTACAACTCAAGTCATGACCTCACAGCTGTGAGATGGAGTCCTACATGCCCCCACACTTGTCCCCATACTGAGCATGGATCCTGCTTTGGATTCTCTCTCTCCCACTCTCTCTGCCCCTCTCCTGCTCACACCCATGTGCTCCTACTCTCTCTCTCTTTCTCTCAAAATAAATAAAACATTAAAAAATAATAATTATAATAACTATATGACAATAGGTGCTCAGCTGAAAGATAACATGGGATTGAGACTGGTCATATACATGCTGATGAGTACACACAGAAAGCTGCAGAGAAAAGCAGAATCGACTATATGTCTATTCATATAGAGATGACACCTGCATGGGGACAAGAAACAAAATTAACCAGATGACTATTTTGTGGTTCCTTTGAGCTGGGTTGTACTGCCTATACTTTATTTCTGAGAAAGGTCATCATATTTTCTCAGCAAGTCTTTTTATCACTGAAGTTGCTCTGAACACTAATTAAAACTGGGTCTTGGACCAGAGCGGAGCACACGGTGCCCAGAACCAATAAAGGGAGTCTACTGCTAGGAAGGGGAGTGGGGGGAGAAATTTTAGGTCCTCGCTTTGGAGCCCTGCAGTTAAGCCAAATAGTGCAGTTGTTGATGGCAAACTCAGCAAGCTCACAAGCCTCAATGAGGAGGTATAGCATAAGGGATGTTCATTTCCTGCTCAATGAAATAGGAAAGAAACCATTCATCCTCTGAGTTAAACAAATGCTTATATTCTAGCAGCAAAATGTCTACATGAAAATATGTCATCAATGAAGAATGTTTACATGCAGAGATCTTAACCCAAAGAGAATGTACTTAGGCCCAACCAGAGTTCATCTGGTATGTACAAGTGCTGCAGGGGAAATGAGAACACCTGCAGGAACACTTGATTACTTCACCAGGCCTTTTGTCAAGCCCATCAAATCCCTCTGTTAGAAATCTCTCTTTCTGACACAATAACAAGAGAACTGGTTTTTCAAATGAATCTTCTGTTACTCCAAAGGGCAAGCCAGGACTCATCCTCTCCGCGTGTGTCACCATCTCTTTTCAGGAGACGGTTGGTAATTACTGCAGGGCTTCCCTCTGCAGAGGGTTTGCCCCTGCAACTTTCACTGATTTGTTTAACTAGCAGTGAAATGTGATTTACATGCCTTTCTCCCAAGGTGGTCTTCTCTAAAAACCACAGCAAAATGATCATCTGCAAGCTGAGCTCATGGTAAATAAAACCGAGGCTCCTCTTTTCTAAAGTGGAAGGTCTAATCCTGTAGTCTTGATTGCTTTCCTAATTACAGACTCCAAGCATTGCCGCAGTACCCAGTGGTGGCAAGAACTCTGTAACTGGTTTTATATCTCATCTTCATCTCGAATCTGCTCACTTAACTGCAATACGGAACCAACTTAAATCCACAGGTTTCAGGTACTGAAAACTTCACTTAAGTGAGGGTTTCATCCCCCTTTTCATTCATTCTTCTTTCTCCCCACTACATTTTCATCTTCTCTCACTGTTGTGTCACTAGGAAAATATGCTTGTTTTCCTCCAAATAAATTTTAAAAAAGTTCTAGAGACTAGTATCACCTCCTATGAATAGAATACTGAGGAATAATAAAGCAACTCAGATCCTAAAATCAAAAGCGACTTTGTTTTCTCAGCTCATCTCTTTTATACAGGATGAGTGGAGACAAGGAAGGTATGTGTCACAAATAGATTCCACCCCTCCCCCCCCCACCTCCACCCAGTTTGGCTGGAAAGTGGACAGATACAAGTCTACCAAGAATGCAAAAATCTTAATAAAATGAGAGATGCAGGCAACTCTTTTCAGGAGAAAAATTCATAGAAGAACATAAGCACATCCGAGAAGACCTCATCTTAAAGGAAACACTGGCCTCCATCTGCCCACACTCTTTCACTTGGCCATATAAAAAAATCCAGATTCCCCTGAAGATATGCCTTTGTGCTGGGCACCACTCCAACTCAAATCTGGTGGAAGGAACAGGGAAAAAAATTGTAACTGAAACCTAGATATAAAGTTTGGTACTTTGCAATACAGTAGCACCACTTAATATGTCTAAAGTGCTTTGCAAGTACAAGGTTTTAGTAAGCTCCTTTACAGAAAACAAGGAAGCAAACTGAGATAAATGAAAGACCCAAGTCTAAACTCAGACAGCAAAACAGTAAGAAATGGAGGGAGGAGTTCAGAAGCTCTTACTGTGAACTGGGCCTCTGATGTCTTTAAGATGTTGCCAGTCACCCCAATTCTGAACCAGTTTAAAAAACAAGGTGATACAGCTATTTCTGAAGAGGATTAAAAAGGTGACAAGAAAAATCTCATCACTGAAGAGGTCACTTTGAGGTCACTATCCACCACACAACCTCGGAGATTAAGAAAGCAGGGAAGGAGAAACCACATCAGCTCTCCCACACCCAGCTGAAGGTCTATTGCTTCACTGAATAGCAATATTATGATGCGAACTCAGCTGGTCCAGACAAAAAGCATGTGGGGCTGAGTAGTAAGGTTTAATTTCTATAATTACAAATTCAGGCAAGAAATTACCCCTACCCACTGGTTTTCCCCACAAAAAAGTGAGTGACAGTAAACAGAGTCACATCTTCTCTTTCAGTCTCTCCAACTAACTTGACAGTTAGTTTTATACATTTAAGATGTTTTCTGACCATTAAAAATACATAAACAAAAACACTTTATTTTTTAAGGTAGAAAAGCTTTAAATTGCTAACATTAATAATTTAGGTATCTCTCTCTTCATTCCACCGAGCTTCTTCTGATTTGTCTCCCCAGTCAAGTACACTAAACCAACAGATCATGATGACCAAATGAAGGCCATACAGAAACAGGACTCACTAGCATCCACTTCCAGAGAATATATTTACTTTACTTATCTTACATATTTGCCTTGTAGGCAGTAATTCCTTTTCTAGCCAATTTTCCAGAGAAAACTTTTCTTTTTGACCACCAATAATTGGTTAACCTTCCTAATATCAATCAAGACCAAATTTTGACTGACGTGATATATCAGAAAGACCAAGACTATTGACTGGTGTGTTCTCAACGTTTTTATTGGCCAAATCATGGCCCACTTTCATATGTAAATATATACAACTTGAAGAAGAGACTTTAAAGGTGTATATAATTTAACATGGCTATGTCAGGCAGAGAAGGACAAATATCATACATTTGCACGTATAGGAGGATTAGGAGGAACTTAACTGAGGACCATGGGGAGAAGAAGGGGGGAAATGGTGGGGGAAAGGGAGAGAGGCAAACCATGAGAGACTCTTGAATGCTGAGAAACAAACTGAGGACTGATGGATGTTGGGGGGGGAGGGGGGAGATGGGCATGGAGGAGGGCACTTGTGGGGATGAGCACTGGGTGTTATATGGAAACCAATTTGACAATAAACTATTTGTAAAAAAAATATGTCTAGAGATTCTAAAACATTTATATGTTACCACTTTATATTCTTCAACACTTTATATTTCTGGGCATCACATACATTCTTTTGAGTTGACTACTCCTGATATGATTTCTAGTTTACAGATAAGGAAACTGAGGCACCAAAACAGATGTTAGATCTATTACTGTCCTTCACAGTTAGGAGGCTACTGTTGACAGTATTAAGAGAGACAACAGAGCAAGTCAATTACTGAGCTGGATTAAACCTTAAAGTTTTCCTAGGTTTATGCTTGATCAAGGAACCACCTTGTCATTCGCACATAATCATGGAGGTCGGTAAACATTTTATAATGTCACCAACTTTAAAGGAGTGCTATCTTTTGACCCTTTATCTTGGTCCTTCCTATTTCAGATCAGCTGTCTGCATATTTCCATGTTTTGAGTATACTCAAGAGCAAGATTGTAAAGAATACAAAAATAAATCAGTCCATAAAGATTATCAGCCTGAATGCCACTAGGAGACAAAAGAAGCTGCCACAAGGAACAAGGGATATTAACATTCTTTCCTATCCACCTGGCAAGAACTGAGATCAAACTGAACTTGTTGGCAAGCTCTGTTAAAAGTTTGTCTAAAATATTCTAGAGCTACTAGTACTGAGGTTTTCAAGGACTTTTTTATCATTTATCATTCTCCTCCACTAACACCATCTTTTGTGTGATTCTCCTTATCACAGTGCCTTGAATTCTTTCTGAAAAATAATAAAAATTGAACTAATGATGGACTGAATAGTAGAATATATACAGGCTTTATAATGAGACTAATCTTGGCAATGACTGCCACTTTTTCCCTTGATATTGAGTGAAACGTTTTCAGAAAACAAGGATAGTATCATATATATCTTTTTATCTCTTCCCTAACCCATCTCAACATAATACTCTCCCTATAGTAAATATTTAATAATATTTGTCAGTGAAGAAACAAACAGATGAACATATAAACTTCATTTTACATCTAAACACCACAGTCTAATAACCAAAGAATTATCTAGGATTGTGCTCTTCTCATACACTTTGATCCCAATGCATGAATACACAACATCCATGAGAAGTCTCTGGAAATATCTCTAGGGTAATCTCATAAGAATGGTGGACTGTATGGAAAAGAGCAGCAATGGTGATTGATCACAAAATGGAAGAAATGCTAAAAATCTAGTCAAAAAAAGGGAAGCAAATGACATTTTCTGAGTTTCCATTTCAAATGAAAAGGCAGTGGAAAAATCAGCAAAATGCCAAGAAAATTAATTCAATATGCATGGAAGATAGAACACCAAACAACCAGCTTCAGAAATCTATATAGTCATGTGGTAGGGACTCAATAGTAAAAGACCAACAACTTCTGTTTTAGTTTTACACTTCGGATGAAGCCACAAACTTCGCAAACCATGTGATAGATATTTTGTACTGGATATTTTTAATGTGACTGAATTGTTCTCGACAGCTCTTTTTACCACATCATGCATTATGCACATCAAAGATGGGCAGTGTGTCGGGAAAACTATTCAAATAGGAAAGGGAAACAAAAAAATACATATTAAATTTTTTTCCCTTAAAATTGAAATAAGCTCTCCAAATCATACTAAACTGTATGATTTTACATGTAAAAAAAAGGAAATGAAGTTGGCAAAAATCACATTAGATTCAGGTTGATAGTGTTAGCTTAATTACCTTTTGAATAATTTAATAGATTATCACAGCTACAGTGAATTTTATCTTTTACATTATGTTAAATCAGTAGCCAAATTTTACTTAGGAATTAAGGTAGTACTTTATAGAAGCCTTCAATCAAGTAAGCTGTATTTCACCATGGTATTGGAATGTGATTTATTACCATGTTTATACTCCTAGACTTTGTCACCTTTCTCACTCTCCACTTCTAACAAAGCATTGGCTTGGTCCCTCAGTTTCATCTTCTTTCCTACCCTCTAAGGAGAGTTCCATCTTGCCAGTCTAATGTTCCTGCTTATATTTTACTAGAGACCAGGGATATTTTCAGAGTAACCTGAATATCTCCTGGGCATCATTAGTTATAGGTCCTGGGTAATACTGATTTCTCACTCGTTGACCCTAGAAGGATAGAGACCAGTGAGTCACATAATAATCAGACCAGCTGCTTGCAGTTCAGAATACATCCATTAACTTATCTAATATTCTCTTTTGGATAGGTCAGCATGTGTTATTAAATGGCCTATCCAAGTCTTGACTCTAACAACATTCCTTGAACCTAACAATATTGATTCCTACCAAAATAGGTTGGCAGGCTAGAATTCCAAACCCAAAAGAGGTTATTGAATTTGACCTGTAAATACCAATGATGTAAGAAATAATTAATAACACTATTAAGAAAAATGTTAGTGGTAAGGTATTAGGAATCAAACATTTAAATATAAATAAGAGAGCAGAGAGTGAATAACTAGAGGATGTGGGTATATTATTCAAACAAATTTGCAAAAAGACATGGTATAAAAGTTGCTAGACACTAAAAAGTAAAGCATGAGCTTAGATCAGTAAACTATGGCCCACTGCTTGCTTTCAAAAATAAGTTTTATTAAAACACTGCTTTATCAACTCATGTGGATATTATCTATGGCTGTTTTTGTACTACAAGCATGAGTGGAGTAGTCACAATAGAAACCATATGGCCTAGGGGCACCTGACCTGGGCAGCTCAGTTGGATAAGCATCTGATTCTCAATTTTGGCTCAGGTCATGATCTCATGGTTTGTAGTGTGAGCTCCATGTCAGGCTCTGTGTTAATAATGTGGTGCCTGGTTGAGATTTTCTCTTTTCCCCTCTCCTCTGCTGTCATTCTTTCAGAATAAATAAATAAACTTAAAAAAAGAAATAATATGGCTTATAAAGCCTAAAATATTTATTATTTGGTACTTTATCTGTAAAAAGAAAAAAAAAAGTCCAGCAAACTCTGTTTTAGACTTTAAAAATCTAATGACCAAATTGTAAGGAAAATGACTGCGATTAAATTCGTATTGTATGTTCACACCTCAAATTATTTCACATTTTAGGCTATATTTTAGTGATCTTAATTTTACCATTTCATTAAAGTGATAAATTTAGATAAATCTTTTCTAGATTACTTATATATTTTTTCATATATAAAGCTACTTAAAGTATACCTTTCCTTGTCTACTGTTGCAAAATATTGAAGAGCGACAGATCTTTGTACATTGGAATTGTAACATTTTTCAAACAAAAACTGGAATATTATAAAAGCATTTGAGAAGGATGAAGAAGAGGACTTCAGTGATATTTTAGAAATGGGTAACATTCCGAAGGAACTAGAGAGTAGATATTGTCAAAGATCTCTATAGTCAAAAATTTCCAGTAACTTCATGTTCATTGCAGCATTATTTACAGTAGCCAACATATAGAAACAACCTACATGTCCATCAGTGGATGAATGGGTAAGAAATTGTTAAGATATATATATATGTATATGTATATATGTGTATATATATGTATATATGTGTGTGTATATATGTGTATATGTATACATACATACAGTGGAATATTATTTATCCATAAAAAAAAGAATGAAATCTTGCCGTTTGTGACAATATGGATGGACCTTGAGGGCATTATGCTAAGTAAAATAAATCAGACAGAGAAAGACAAATACTGTATGATCTTTCTTTTATCTGGAGCTTAAAAAAAACTCATAGAAACTTAGAACAGATTGGTGGTTGCAAGAGGCAGGGATTACGTGGTAAAAGAAATGGATAAGCTGCTGTTTTTGTTTTGTTTTGCTTTGGTTTTTAGCTTAAATCAATTGAATTTTAAATGTTTAAAAATCTAGTAACCACTTAATTGACAACCACAATACTTTCTTCTGTTGATTAAGTGGTACAACTAGGCTTTGCGACACCCAGGTCCTGTAATCCTCACTAAATTAAGGAAGGGCTTTGCGACACCCAGGTCCTGTAATCCTCACTAAATTCAGGAAGCCCATTTTCATCTCTAGCCTAAATAGAACAACTGTTAAAGTATTTCAGGATGCCGGTATATTCTTTAACAATGCATTTCTCAATTTTTGGGTGAAAAGAGTAACCTTTAAATCTTCTTGGATCCCAGAACTGAAATAGATGAGCAACACAATAGTATCTGTAAAGTTGGTGGGGGGAGGGGGGAAGCCAGAATCTCTAAATCTGACAGAGAATTGACTGTATCACAGTGCAGTCTTGGCTCCTCATCCAGTTATCAGGTCTAATTCAGTTTCCGAACCCACAGCCTCTTGAATGAAAGGGATGTGTATTATTGACAGAAAGAAGAAAGAAAGAAGCCGATGAGAGTATCACCAGCTAATACTGTAAATCTCCCCTCTACCTTCTCCTAAAGGGAATTAGAACCATTTACACATTCTCACACACCCCAGGACTTATTTAGTAGCTTCGTGCTAAAACAGAACATGTGTGGAGACTTAGTTTTAGCCTCCATTGTGAGAAAATACCTCACAAGATATAGAATGCTAGCATGTAGTGTGCATTCTGAACCAGCATCCAATATATGATACTATTTTTCACATAGAAATAATACATGGGTTCGAAGACCAAAAGTTAAAAAGAGAAATGGCAGCCTTCATTCTAAATCCTAATGATTCATTATCAAAAGTTTTGCTTCTCAGTACTAGAGGTCCCTGGACCTCAAACTATTTTCATAATTATGCTATGATTTTATTTGACTTTTGCACTGATGGTAGATAAGCCAGAGCAGTAGCACCAAATTGTACTAGTAGCCATTGTTTTTCAACTCCTTGTACTATGTATATGTATATACATATATATATAGTGCATATATACATACACACAATATATACTAGATATATATACAATATATACTATATATATAATTTACAGAAGCCAAGATATGGAAGCAACCTCAATATCCATCTATAGATGAATGGGCTATATATATATATTCATATATACATATATATGTGAATAAAGAAGAGATATATATATGTCTGCGTGTGTGTGTATTCCATTCATCTATAGATGGATACTGAGGTTGTCTCCATATCTTGGCTACTGTAAATAATGCTGCAATCAACATAAGAGTGCATGTATCTTTTCAAATTGGTATTTTGTTTTCTTCAGCTAAACACCCAGAAATGGATTACTGGATTATATGGTATTTCTATTTTTAATTTTTTGAGAAATCTTCATACTATTTTCCACAGTGGTTGTACCAATTTACATTCCCATACAATAGTATACACGGATTCCCTTTTCTCCACATTCTCACCAACACTATTTTTTTGTTTTTTTTATAATAGTCAATCTGATTGGTGTCAGATGATATCTCATTGTGGTTTTAATTTGCATTTCCCTGATGAATAGCGATGTTGAGCATCTTTTCATGTGCCTGTTGGCCAGATATATATCTTCTCTGGAAAATGTCTATTTAAGGTCTCAGCCCATTTTTAATTGTTTTTTTTTAATATTAAACTCTGTAAGTTGTTTATATATTCTGACAATTAATCCCTTATTGGATTTGTGATTTGAAAATATCTTCTCCCATTGAGTCGGTTGCCTTTTGGTTTTGTTGATGGCAGACCAGTGGGTTTCAAAGTAAAGTATTAAAAGTTTACTGTTATAGTATATATTCCACATTGCAACTAACCTGCAAAAAACTACAACTTGTCAAGTCTTAGTGGGTATCAAAAAGGATATTCACAATTATTTGAAAAAACTATTAAAATAATCTCTTTTTCCCAACAACATATCTGTGTGTGTCTGGACTTTTTACATATATTTCAACTAAAACAACACATTGCAATATTAAATGTAGAAATCAAGCTGTCTTCCAGTAAGCCAGACATTAAAGAGACTTGCAAAAATGTAAAACAATGCCATTTTCTCCTCTATAGCTACTTTCCATTAAAAATGTCACGAGCTGATTACCACTGTTTTTAAAGAAGTGACAAGTCAAAATTATCTTCATTTTAATTTCTAATATGGTAAATATCAATTTCTTTAACAATGAATAATGTAAACAATGCTCTTTGGAAACTTAAATACTTTTTAAAAGGAATAAAGGGGCCCTGAAACATAAAGTTTGACCACTGCTGTCTTAGAAACTCTTCTCTTTATTTTTTTAAACCAAAATTAAATGCTGTCTTATAATTTCTATCAGTTCCTAGTTGACAAGAATAAAGATTTATAAGATAGCTCTAAACTCTTATATGAACCGAATCATAACTTTAAGAAGTTTACAGTCCCATGTTTATTTTATCAAACCATTTTTACAGTAACTGCTTTGTCAAAAATAGTATTTCTGTGGGAAAAAATTAAGAGGTATTTTTAAATAAATTCTTTGGAAACTATTTCCTTGAAAACCATCTCGGGTTGTTTTTTTCTTCTTCTTCTTCTTCTTCTTCTTATGTCTGAACATATTATGCTAAATATGTCCTCTCTTCATTTAGACTTCAGAAATACGAATAGCATGTTATCAGTGCCCACTTAATCTTCACTTAACTGAACACATTTAGCTACCTTAATCTCTCCTCACAAATCAATTCTTCAGTTCTCTTTACCACTATTATGTCTCATTTCTGGATCTCTTCCAGTGTTTCTTTATTTTTTCCTTTTAGTTTCTATTTTAATTCCAGTTAGTTAACATGCCATGTTACATTAGTTTCAGGTGTACAATATAGTGATTCAACAATTCCATATATCACCCAGTGCTTCTCCTTAATCCCCATCCTATTTCACCCATTCCCCCACCCACCTCACCTCTGGTAACCACAGGTTTGTTCTCTATAGTTGACTCAGTTTCTTTTCTAAGAGTTCACAAAACAGTAAGTTGAATTCCAGGTATGATCTCTCTGTGACTCTATGGATGGAAGTGATCTGTTCCCTGCTTTCCTGATCCAAAGCCCATAATAGTTCTGTATTCTCAGCCATCACCACCAGACTTTATCTAATTTTTTGTTGTTGTTGTTCACAGTCACCTTGAGAGTTCTATAGTATTTTTGGCTTCCAGGTTGTTCTTTCCTACTGACTTCCTAAATTGCAGATCAATTTCCTACATTTCAAGCAAAGTTCCTGTAAAGACACCCTCAGTTCTATAAGACTAAAAGGGACTGTAAGGAAAAGAACATTTAGTAAGAACAAGAATAACTCTCAACTGCAATACTTGTGTGTGTATGTCTGCATACATGTTTAAGAGTTGTGAAAGATAATTCTTTTAGTCACATAAATTTAGCCATCAAAATCCATAAAAATCCATTCCTTTTATGAAAGAAAGAAAGAAAGAAAGAAAGAAAGAAAGAAAGAAAGAAAGAAAGAAAGAAAGAAAAGAAAGAAGAATATCATTTAGTGAAAGTTGCTGATTCTGAATTTTTCTGTTTCTAAAAAAAATAAATCTTTCTAACCTTGATTTTTGAGACAAGTACCAAGTATGGAAAAAAATCTCAAATAACTATAATTTAGTTCCCTTTAACTTTCAAAATACAATTCATCCTATAGAGTTTTGAAGATTTTACTTCAAACAAATCAGAGAGTTTATGGTGCATTGTAAAAACCTCATTTAGAAAACTTATGTAGCAAAATAGTTTGTTCCTTCTCCAAAGTTCGTACTATAATATCAAACTTCTAATGACATTTTTTCAACAGAATGATCAAGAATTATCTATTATCTTTATAAAATATATCTATCCAACTCTCCCCCTAAAGTATTTTTAACATAGTTAACCCATAAATTTTTCTCTAACAATTGTTTTTGTTTTGTCTGGATCTGAATCCTATTGTTAAATCCCTACAATTCAACATATATTTGTTGAGATTCTCAAGTATGCAAAACTTTGGACCAAGCACTATTAAATCCTTGACCCCTAATGCAAAATCCTGTTTTGCCTACATCAATCAATCCATTTCACAGGGTAAATAACAAAAATAACCTTTTAACTGGCCCCTAGAATTTCAAATTATCTCTCTCTAATTCCACCTGAAAAACACAACCAGATGAATTACAGAATAGAAATTTAATAACTTTGTAAAAAAAAAACACAAAAGCTCACTTTTCTAAAGAAAATTCACATATTGCTTTTAGCTATGGAGCCCTTTGTTTAAAGAAAATATATGAAAAATCCCAATATACAAAACAGATGAAGGCAAAGTTATTTGGGTTAAGGTAGGGAAGGGGGAACAAAGGATTTATGGGTTCAAAGGATAATGTTTAGACGTCTTACCTTGCACTGAAGGTGTTCCACACACTCACCTCTGTACTCCTTGGCCACTATCCCTCACATTGTCTCCATTACTTAAACTTCTATGTCATCCAAACATAATAATTTTCTCTCAAATACACTCTAAACAATGCTACCTCTGTCACGTTTGTATATGTTGTTTACACTACCTGAAATAACCCTCCTCCCACCATTTTGGTCACTTATGTAACTTCTAACCATTATTTGAGGCTAATAATTTTGAGGTAAATTTCTGCCTGCTTCCCTACCTGCCCGAAAGCCACAAGAAATAGTGCAAATTCTCTCCTATGCTTATCACGTGAACTGCCGCTTGGCATCGTGAGGTAATTATATTAATGGAACTTTTTATATAGTTTAAGGTTTCTACATTGACTTATAAATATCATCCTGATTAAATCACTTCTAGGCAAACGTTCTAAAAGAATCTGTTTCTAAAATCACATGAATGTTTTCAATATTCAGTTCCTTGCAGGTTGTTGGACCAAGAACTCCTATTTCCTGCTGGCTTTCAGCCAAAGGCCACCCTAGTTTCCTGCCACATGACCTTCTATATAGGCAGCTCACAACATGGCAGCTTTCTTCATCAACGCCAACAAAGGCGAGAGTGTCTCCTTGCCAGACAGACATTATAATCTTATGTAACATAATCACATACACATAAATCATGTACATACTGTCACCTTTTCCATAGTCTACATGACTAGAAGCAAGTCACAGGTACTACCCACACTCAAGGGAAGAGAATTATAAAAAGGCATAACTACCAGGAAACAGGGTCATGGGAGGCACAAGTCTGTCTGCCAATCTGCTAAAATTACTATATCAGTGAAAGGATGTTTACAATTATAGGAAGTCAAGAAGAATTTCAAGTTGATTCCAGACATCTGAAAAATCTGCACACACATTAGTAAAAGTTGCATACATGTTGCAATATGGTAAGTAGTTTTATAAACAGGTAGAGTTAGGACATGGAAGAAAATTTTTTAGCGCATGTATCAAATATCTGGCCAAAATTAAAAAGACAAATTTGACTTTTCTCTTCCTAGAGTCTGGTTAAGGAAGAAACCTAAAGCCTGGGTAATGGTGAATTCTATGAATGCTATTAACCAAGATAATTGGGTTTGGAAAAGACTTGGGACAGAGGGAGGGGCCAAGATGGTGGAACAGCATGCAAGGTTTTTTTAGTCTCTGGTCCCTGAAATGGAGCCAGATCAACACTAAACCATCTTGCACACCTAGAACACTGACTTGATGATTAACACAACATTCTGTACAGCCTGAACCACAGAACTCAACAGGTACACAGCACGGAGAAGTGAACTGGGGGAGAGAGAAGCTGTGGAGGGCAGGGAGCTGTTTTTGCTTGCGGAGAGACAGGAAGATTGGATGGAGGGAGAGTACAGGAAATCCCCCTCCCCCAAAAGTGGGAGCTAGAGAGAAAGTGGAAAAGTGGAAACAGCCACAGGTACTGAATAAAAAAGGGAGAAAGGAGAAAGGAGAGGGTTTAAATTCCATCAAGACGCTATAAACAAGGGTAGCAGAGTCTGAGACTCCACAGCTTGATACCTGGCAGTGCTCTGGTGGGAAGGGTGAATCCCCAGGAGCAGAGAGGAAGAGCCAAGGGGTCACTGGGCCACATGGGGAGAGGCAGTTTTCCTGTTGGGAAGAAATTTGGTAGAGGCTGTGCAGCCATCCCACAGGCAAAAGTCCCAGCAGACCCAGAGAACACCACATTCACTGGTGCTGGAACAAGGAGGTTAACGCAGAAGCCCGGCATCAGATGTGTGTTGTGATTTTCCATAAACCCAGAAACGCTGCTTTTTCTGGGGCAGCTTTGCTCCCAGCCAGTCTCTGGGCATAGGCAGCAGCATGGTCTCACTAACGTTCCTGGGGCCTGGTGGTATCTGGCCACTGCTCAGTGACACTCTCCCCCAGAAGGTGTGAGTGGGTCAAAGCCACAGTCCTTCAGAAGTTAGGGGTCAGGAAACACAACCCCATCTGAGAGAAAACTCAGGAGGGAGGTGCTGCCTGGGAGCTTGACGGCTTGGTCACAGACTGTAGAAGTGGAGAGTGGACGGAAGCCAGAAACAAAGGAGGGGTGCTTGATTGCCGGTCATGGAGAGCACAGAATTCCAATACTGGAGACTGGGAGCTGGGTGCTGCCATTTTGACCCCTCCGGTGCATGCGCATACACGCCACAGCAATCCACCCCAGTAAGCAAAGCAGTGCCATCTAGTGGAGAACAGAGCCATTATACTAAACCCCACCCAACTGGGCCACTAGTAATTGACAAACACAAGTCTCTCCACCTGCTTTATTTACAGACTATCAAGTACTTCATAGCTTGACTTGTATGGGAAAGCAGATGTAATTTCAATCACACTTCATTCTGCTCCCTGGTCCTTTTATTCAATTTTTTTCTTTTTCTTTTCTTATTCTTAAATACAGAAAGAAAAACATCTATTTTTATTTTTCATTTTTATTTAAAAAATTCTTTAATTTTTTCAACAATATTATTTACTTTTTTGTAAATTTTTAAATTCTATTTTACTTTCATCATTTCATTTTCTTCTATTTTATTGTATTCATTTTTTCAAATTTTCAAACATTTTCCTTTTTTCCTTTTTCTTTTTTTCTTTTCTTATCTTTCCCTTTTTCCCCTAATCTATCAAGCTTCTTTCAAAAACCAGAACAAAACACACCTAGCATCTAGCATCTTTTATTTGATTTCTTTGTGCTGTTTTTAATTTTTTAATTTTAATTATTTTTGCTTTGTTAATTCCTTTTCTTCTTACAAAATGAAGAAATGAAGGAATTCACCCCAAAAGAAAGAACAGGAAGAAATGGCAGCCAGGGACTTAATCAACACAGATACAAGCAAGACGTCTGAACCAGAATTTAAAAATCACAATAATAAGAGTACTAGCTGGGTTGAAAATAAGGGGATGAGGAACCATTTTTTATGATAATATCCACCAAAATAAAGCCGGAGTAGCCATACTTATATCAGACAATCTAGATTTTAAGATAAAGACTGTAACAAGAAATGAAGAAGGGCATGATAGCATATTTAAGGGGTCTACCCACCAAAGACCTAACAATTTTAAACATTTATGCTCAAAACTTGGCAGAACCCAAATATATAAATCAAGTAATCACAGACATAAAGAATTTCATTGATATTAATTCCAAAACAGTAGGGGACTTCAAGACCCCACATACAGCAATGGACAGATCATCTAAACAGAGAATCAATAAGGAAACAACGGTTTTGAATGACACACTGGACCGGATATACTTAACAGATATATTCAGAACATTTCATCCTGAAGCAGCAGAATACACATTCTTCTCAAGTGCACATGTAACGTTCTCCAGAATAGGTAACATATTGGGACACAAATGAGCCCTCAACAAGTACAAAAAAAATCGAGATTATACCGTGCATACTTTCAGACCACAATGCTATGAAACTTGAAATCAATCACAAGAAAAAATTTGGAAAGATAACAAATACTTGGAGACTAAAGAACATCCTACTAAAAAGTGAATGAGCTAACCAAGAAATTACAAAGAAAATTAAAAAGTACATGGAAGCCAAAACCTCTGGGACGCAGCAAAAGCAGTCATAAGAGGGAAGTGTATAGCAATCCAGGCCTCCTAAAGAAGGAAGAAAAGTCTCAGATACACAAAACTAACACCTTAAAGAGCTGGATAAAGAACAGCAAATAAAACCCAAAACCAGCAGAAGACAGGGAATAATAAAGATTAGAGTAGGAATCAATGCTATTGAAAACAAAAAAAGTAGAACAGATCAATGAAACCAGGAGCTGGTTCTTTGAAAGAATTAACAAAATTGATAAGGACCTATTCAATTTGATCAAAAAGAAAAAGGAAAGGACACAAACAAATGAAATAAAAAATGAGGGGCGCCTGGGTGGCTTAGTCGGTTAAGCGTCCGACTTTCGCTTAGGTCATGATCTTGCGGTTCGTGGGTTCGAGCCCCGCGTCGGGCTCTGTGCTGACAGCCAGCTCAGAGCCTGGAGCCTATTTCAGAGTCTGTGTCTCCCTCTCTTTCTGACTCTCCCCTACTCACGCTGTCTCTCTCTCTCTCCTAGAAATAAATAAAAATATTTTTTAAAAAATGAAAGAGGTGAGATTACAACTAACACAGCAGAAATAAAAACAATAAGAGAATATTATGAGCAATTATACACCAATAAAATGGCCAATCTGGAAGAAATGGACAAATTCCTAGAAACAAATAAACTACCAAAAGTGAAACAGGAAGAAATAGAAAATTTGAACAGACCCATAACCAGTAAAGAAATAGAATTAGTAATCAAAAATCTCCCCCAAACGAGTCCAGGCTGGATGCTTTCCAGGGGGAATTCTACCAGACATTTAAAGAAATGTTAGCACTTATTCTCTTGAAGCTGTTAAAAAACAAAACAAAACAAAACAAAAACCCCACCAGAAATGGAAGGAAAAGGAAAACTTCCAAACTCATTCTATGAGGCCACCATTACTTTGATTCCAAAACCAGACAAAGACCTCACCAAAAAGAACTATAAACCAATTTCCCTGATGAACATGGATGCAAAAATTCTCAATAAGATAATAGCCAACAGGATCCAACAATACATTAAAAGAATTATTCACCACGATCAAGTGGAATTTATACCTGGGATGAAGGGCTGGTTCAATATTCACAAAACAATCAATGTGAAATATCACATCAGTAAAAAGAAAGGACAAGAACCACATGATCCTCTCAATAGATGCAGAGAAAGCATTTGACAAAACACAGCATCCTTTCTTGATAAAAAATCCTCAAGAAATTAGGGATAGAAGGATCATACCTCAAGACCATAAAAAGCCATATATGAAAGACCCACTGCTAATATCATCTTCAATGGAGAAAATTGAAGGAAAATGTCAAACTTCCACTCTTCACAGATGACATGATACTCTATATGGAAAACCCAAAAGATTCCACCAAAAAACTTCTAGAACTGATCTATGAATTCAACAAAGTCACAGGATATAAAATAAGTGCACAGATATCCATTGCATCCGTATATACCAATAATGAAGCAACAGAGAGAGAAATCAAGGAATCGATCAATTGCACCAAAACCATAAAATACCTAGTAATAAACATAGCCAAAGAGGTAAAAAAAAATCTATACACTGAAAACTATAGAAAGCTTATGAAAGAAATTGAAGAAGACACACACAAAAAAAATGGGAAAATATCCCATGCTCCTGAATTGGAAGAACAAACATTGGTAAAATGTCAATGCTACCCAAAGCAATCTACATATTCAATGCAATCCCTATCAAAATAACACCAGCATTCTTCCCAGAGCTAGAACAAATAATCCTGAAATTTGTATGGAACCAGAGAAGACCCAAAATAGCTATCAAAAAATAGCTAAAGCAATCTTCAAAAAGAAAAACCAAAGCTGGAGGCATCACACTACTGGACTTCAAGATGTATTACAAATCTGTAATCATCGAGACAGTACAGTATTGGCACAAAAACAAACACTCAGATCAATGGAACAGAATAGACAACCCACAAATGGACCCACAAATGTATGGAAAACTAATCTTTGACAAAGCAAGAAGAATATTCAATGGAATAAAGACAGTCTCTTCAGCAAATGGTGCTTGGAAAACTGGACAGAGACATACAGAAAAATGAATCTGGACCACTTTCTTATACCATACACAAAAATAAGCTCAAAATGGATGAAAGACCTACAGGGAGGACAGGAATCCATCAAAATCCTACAGGAGAAAGCAGGCAAACCCTCTTTGACCTCAGCCGCAGCAACTTCTTACTCAACACAAGGGAAACAAAAGCAAAAACTATTGGGACCTCATCAAAATAAAAAGCTCCTGCACAGTGAAGGAAATAATCAGCAAAACTAAAATGCAACTGACAGAATGGGTGAAGATATTTGCAAATGCTATATCAGATAAAGGGTTAGTATCCAAAGTCTGTAAAGAACTTATCAAACTCAACACCCAAAAAACAAATAATCCAGTGAAAAAACAGGCAAAAGACATGAATAGTCTCCAAAGAAGACATCCAGATGGCCAACAGACACATGAAAAACTGCTCAACATCACTCATCATCCGGGAAATACAAATCAAAACCACAATGAGATACCACCTCACGCCTGTCAGAATGGCTAACATTAACAATTCAGGCAACAACAGACGTTGGTGAGGATGCAGAGAAAGAAGATCTCTTTTGCACTGCTGGTAGGAATGCAAACTGGTGCAGCCACTCTGAAAACAGTATGGAGGTTCCTCAAAAAATTAAAAATAGGGGGTGCCTGGGTGGCTCAGTAAGTTAAGTGTCCAACTTTGGCTCAGGTCATTATCTCACGGTTTGTGGGTTCGAGCCCCACGTCGGGCTCTGTGTTGACAGCTAGCTCAAAGCCTGGAGCCTACTTCAGATTCTGTATCTCCCTCTCTCTCTGACCCTCCCCTGCTTATACTGTCTCCCTCTCTCTCTCACTCAGAAATAAATAAAAAATTTAAAATTTTTTTAAAAATTAAAAATAGAACTACCGTATGATCCAGTAATTGCACAACTAGCTATTTATCCAAGGGATACAGGTATGATGTTTCGAAGGGGCACATGCACCCTAAGCACTATCAACAATAGTCAAAACATGGAAAGAGCCCAAATGTCCATCAACGGATGAATGGATAAAGATGTGGTATATATATATACATATACATATACATATACATATATATATACACATATACATATACATACACACACACACACACACACACTGGAGTATTATTCGGCAATCAAAATGGATGAAATCTTGCCATTTGCAACTATGTGGATGGAACTAGAGGGTATTATGCTAAGCGAAATTAGGCAGTCAGAGAAAGACAGATATCATATGACTTCACTTATATGAAGAATTTAAGATACAAAACAGATGAACATAAGGGAAGGGAAGCAAAAATAATATAAAAACAGGGAGGGGGACAAAACATAAAAGACTCTTAAATATAGAGAAAACACAGAGGGTTGCTGCAGGGGTTATGGGAGGGGAGATGGTCTAAATGGGTCTAATGGCTACTCCTAAAATCATTGTTGCACTATATGCTAACTACCTTGGATGTAAATTAAACAATAAATAAATTACAAATAATACAATCAAACATTAGAACCAAAAAAAACTCATAAAGAAATCATATAACAAAATATTTTCTCAACATACTTGGTCATTACATATTATGAAATAAATAACAGATTATAAAAAAGTGTATTACACATACATATGTATGCATGTAAAAGAATTATTAGAGGAAACTACATCAATGATTATCTTTGCAATCTAGAATTATAAATTGCTGTCATTTTCTCTTCCCCATTTTATGCATTACACATATTTTCTCCAATATACAAAAGAAAATTATCTTTGAAAATTAATTGCTTTCAAAATATTCAGATTAAAGGGCACTATAAAAAAAAGACTTAGGACAGAGTGTAGCAGGTCACCACCTGTGTCACAAAGAGTCATAATTCCAGGTATCCTCCTCCAGAAAATCTGGCCAAAAGCAGAGAACCATGATTCTTCATAACTGTAGAGAAGGGGGTTTAGTGAAAGTCTGGGTCAAACTCAAAGGCTAAAACATCTGCTGAGAGAAAATTTGGGAGGAATTCAGAGGAAAAATCAAAGTGGAGACACAGTCACTAAAGTGTTATCAAATCAAGCTGCACACATAATTCAAAGTTTTCAATCAGGAAATTTGTCAAGTAAATTAAGCAGAAAGACAAAGAGATGGTTTTGCTAAAATATTATCCAAAAGTGGAACTAGGTATCAGGTCAAGTCCCAATATGAATTTTTTTTTTTGACCTTTCTCAAGCTTGTGCATGAGAGTCATCTCTTCATTCATCCTTAGGAAAACATATACCTGAAATATATATCTCAGTGGGGCACCTGAACCTAGTCACCTTTTCTTTAATTTCCTTGATAAGAGATTTGGAAATTTTTCATACTGGAACACTTTGGAAAGGCAACATCAATGTGGAATCAACAAATTTAGGCATCTCTTTTTCTAAAAATAATTCTAATGGCTTAGTTAAAGTATATAGTTTCTCTCTACAGATTCCTATAAATATTAGATCTAGGTCAAAGTTTTAGAACCCCATAGCCTTTTCTAGAATTATATTGAGAAGACTCAAAAAAATGGATCTGTGGCCGTTTTTTTTTTTTTCAATAGATGTATCTCATGTTCCTAAACAACACTTGGAATAATAGATGCTCAATAAATATTAGTTCAGTGAATGAACAAAAAAATAGAACTTGGAATAATTTCAAAGTTCACACAATCCAGCTCATGTTTCACTCAGTATAATTTTCCCGCAGCTTCCTAATCTTAAATCCCTTATATTTGTAGAGCACATTAGAGTTGATACTTTATTATTACATACCTGTATTTTATTTCATTCTTGACAAAATGCTTTATGATCAGTATTAATGCTTTTAACTTAACAGAAGGAAAAACAAATTCCAAAAAGTGAAGTGATGTGTCCAAGATAACACAGTCAGAAGTGGAGTCACCAATCATTTTGTTCCATTAATTGCAGTTTCATGTACTTGGCATTGCTTTAGATATCCATTTGACAAAGACCACCTATACTATTTCATGCCAGCCTGAACCTTCTTCTCATGGATTATAAAATCACTCCTTTGCAGGTAAGGGCAGGGTGAGGCAAGCAATTTGAGCAACATCAAGGCCACCAATTTTCTGTTCTGTACCAAGCCACTCTGTGATGAGAAGAATGCCTTCTCTCTGTTCTAAAGATCCTGACAAAGACTTTACGATGCTAGTTCACATTACCCCAGCACTTTATCAGCGCATTGTCAATCTAAAAAAGAAAGACTATAGGGGCTCCTTGGTGGTTCAATCAGTTAAGCATTTGACTCTCAGTCTCAGCTCAGGTCATGATCTCACAGCTTTGTGGGTTTGAGCCTCACAACAGGCTCTGCGCTAACAGTACAGAGTCTGCTTGGAATTCTCGTCTCCCTCTCTCTCTGTCCCCACCTTGACTTGCACTGTCTCTGTCTCTCTCAAAATAAATGAATAAACTTAAAAAAAAAGAAAAGAAAAGAAAGACTATAGCTGTTTGCCAAGACCTTAAATCTAAGGCAACAATGAAGAGAAGAGGTAAAATATTTTCACAATCATTGCAATATAGTAGACACTCATGAATATTATGCTAATTAGTTTAATAATTATCAACTTTGTCAAATATGGGTTTTTCAAAAGCTGCTTTCACTAACACTATTCTTCCACTCTTACAAATCTAGGTGGGGTTCTTGGGAATACAGATCAAAAGTGAAAAAGAAAAAAACTGCAACAAAACTGTGTTTTAATTGTTGCAACAACATGAAATTAAAAATAACTAAAGTTCATTCAAATATAATCCAGAGGCCAACTCCCTGGATATCTGTGAGTCTTCCAAATCTCTTAATTAATCCTACTTGTTGTTTGAATCTTTCTTCCACTTATTGTAGGAAATCCAGAATTCAGTTCTGGTTTTTTTTTTTTGTTTTTTTTTTTTTTGTTTTTTTCAGAAATCCAGGCTGAGGGGGTAGATTAGGTAAATTCTAAACACCTCTGGCTCCCAGTTACTGCTCTGTAATTATTCTCTAACTTTAATGCATGTTGTGACTTTTCCCTATTCTCTTACTCTTTTTAGACTGCCCTGTCCTAGGGTACCAACATAAGTCAAAATTTTACTGGAGGTCTAGAGCAAAAGACCACTATGTAGGAACTTAAAAGCTTAACATGGATGCACCATTATCTTATTATTTGGGGAGTTCTTTTTGGCTTTATAAAAAAGTTATCAGTATATAATCTTCTGAAACTTGCTTTTCTTCATCATGTTTCTAAAATTTATCCATATAATGGCAGCTTCAACAATAATGATAATGTTCTCATTCTTAAGGTGGGTGATGAGTTCACAAGTGTTTGTTTTATCATGTTCCAAAATTAAATATCATTATAGATTATTTCATATGTATCAAATATTACATCCTAAAAACATTTTAACTAAATATTAGCCACCTTGTTTCTTAAAATGACAACAGCTTTTAACACCTCTGGGAACTTCATCCTCCATCCAACTTCTCCATTTGTTCCAAGGGGCTCAGTAGAAGACCAAATTACTTGGCTCCAATCTCCCTTCCTTGCCCTTCTCAATTGCTTTCCTCTATGTTTAGATCTTTAATCCTTGGATTCCTGTTACTAATTCTTCTAAATGTGCATTCAATATTAACTTGTAATAAACAACCCCAACTCTGAATTCACAGTGGCTTAATTCAAAACTCTAATTCATGTAAAATTTGGAGCTGAAGTTCCTAGCTAGGTGGTCTTTAAGTAATCAGGTTTCAGGTTTCATGTTCTTTCCATTGTGTGTTCCACCATCTTAAATTCTTTCCCTTCCTGCTGTGTGGTTGAGGGGAGAGAGCAAACAAGATCATGTGGAGACTTTTATGGTCAGGCTTGGAAGTGGCATACATTGCTTCAATTCATCGTCCATTCAAAGAGTTCAGTGACACAGCCCACCCAGACTCCAAGGGCTACTGGGAAATATAGTCTTCCTCTGTGTACAGAAGAAAAATTAAATAGTTCAGTAAACTCTCAATATTGTCTCTGGCCTTCTTTTGCTTCTCTACGCTGTTCAAGCTACTGTGGGAGACGGGGAGTCATGGGTAGGAGTCTATATATACAATATACAAGTAGAATATCTGGCTATTTTCTATACAAAATGGAATTCTTTATATGAATCAATTTGTCACAACCATTTAATGGGGATGAGGGCATTCTCAGATAATAACACAAGTTTTCCTTAGCAGCACTTATTTTGGTACGGACATTCCTTATCACAGGAAAAAGAAGAGATCAGAATCAAGAAATTAACTGAAGTTCTGGGCCCATTAATTTTTTCGGTTAGTTTCAGAGTCAGTTGCCTTGAAAACCATGGGAGGAGTTTTAAGAGTGAAAAAGGTATCCTGAATTACAAAAGGCTTATTTTTGCATACAAAGAGTCATAGCCTAGAGGACTAATATGGAGTTTGTACCTTAGCCTTCGAGTAAAGAAAACCTAATCATGAAGAAAGATAAGTTATATCTATTCAAAAGGAGGTTCTGTCAACCAGTGGGTAAGAAAGGACGAATTGAAGGTGACTTAGGGGAGTTTACATATTGAGAGCTACTTGAGAAAAGATCTATGCTCCATCTCCTTTGGTAAATCCAGTTGGCAAGAATGACAGGAGGGAAGAAGGCATCTCTGGATATACTGATAGAAATCTGAGATGAGTGTGAAGAGGTTCCAGAACAGAAGGATCATTGCCTGGCTATCAAGAGTATAACCCAAAAGCTGGATAGAAAAGTCCTCCATCCAACACTACACTTGAAATAGTAATGGTTGAAGAGGGTGCCTAGATGGATAGGCTTGCAAGCTTCCTCATAAGATTCTCAGCACTCCAGAAAGGTGTGGATGCAGCAGCCAAGAGTTCCCTAGCAACCCTAGCAGAGTGCAGGCAAGACTGAGACTCAAAAGCCCCAAAAAAGGCCTTGCAGTGGGAATAAGAACTGGAGGCCATGATGAGGTGTGAATTTAGTATCAGAGACAGAAGCCAACACCCAAGACTAGGAGAAATGAGTGACGCCTCAATGGAAGCCAAAATTTAGAAAGTCCTGCAAGCCAGCTGACTGGATCCAAATGCCAGAAGGAAACACAAGATAACCATCATCGCCACCTCCCAAGGACCAGAATTACAGAGTCATAATCAACTAAGTTATCACCCAAAAGAGACTTAGAGTTTAACTGAAAGTGCTCCTTGCCTTAAGTTGGCAACGAGTTGACCCTCACTAACAAAAAATTGGGGACTTGAGTAAACTTATGTTACTTATAGGAAAACAAAGAATATTCCTTTTTTTTTTTGCACACTTAAGGTATAAGTTGTAACCATTTACAACTTTCTCTCTTCTCTTCAATATTTTTTTGACTGTGTATTGTGTTTTAGGTCCTGTGTTCTGTGTTAAGTATACAAAGATTAGTAAATCTATGTGCCTAACTCCTTTTATAGTCTTATAATGGAGTGAGTATGTTAGCTAGGCTACAGGACCTGTTGTATCTGAATATTTATATTAGAATACAAATATCCTAAACAGGGGTTTCAGAAATAAAGTTTATCTTGACCACACAGTGGTCTCAAGGTAAGCAGCCCTCAAAAGATATGGTAGCTCCACAGTATCAGGGACACAGGCCTCTTCTTCAGTGCTGTTCTGCCATCGTGGGGTGTTGCTCATATCTGCACAGTCAAAAGTGACTCACATAGCTGTATTCCAGTCACTAAAGAAGAAAAAAAGGAGTAAGGGAAGGGCTTTTACTTTAAAGAGCACAGCTCTTGGGGTGTCTGGGTGGCTCAGTCAGTTAAACGTCTGACTTGGCTCAGGTCATGATCTCGTGGTCTGTGAGTTTGAGCCCTATGTCAGGATCTGTGCTGACAGCTGAGAGCCTGGAGCCTGCTTCGATTCTGTGTCTCCCCTTCTCGCTGCCCCTCCCATGTTCATGCTCTGTTTCTCTCTGTCTCTTAATAATAAATAAACTTTTAAAAAGTTTAAAGAGCACAGTTCAGAAGTCGCACATGCCAATCTGTGCACAAAGTACTGACAAAGAACTCAGTCACATGGCCACACATACTGAAAGAAAGGCTGGAAAATGTAGTTCTCACTTGGGCAACCATATACCTAATTAAATCCTTGTTCTACATATGACAGACCAGGCATCAGGAGACAACTATAACATTTGCTTTAACTGCTTCTCTAGCTTCTCAGATATGCGTGATATGTTATCCAGCAAGGGAAAGACACTAGCTTCTGAAGGAAAAATAGAGAAAGGACAGAGGGAGGGGACAATATGCCTATCAGGGAAGCCTTCAGAGAAGAACTGATGCTTGAACTGAATCTCTAAGGTGAGTAGAAGTTCACTAAGAGGACAGAGCAGAATGAGAGCATTTAGAGAGAAGGAAAAGAAGAACATATGCAACATCACAGAAGTGTGAACTTTGTAGTTACATTTAGGGAATTGCAAATGGTTCAATGAGGTCAAAGCATATGAAAAAATCAATAGAGATGAGATTGGCTAGATATGAAGAAATCAGATAATAAACAGTCCTCCCTGGCCAAGAAGAATCTGGCCATTGTTCTGCAGGTGAAAAGGAAATGCTAATAAATTTTAAGTAAGGAAATGACACAATCATTTATATATTTAAAAGATTGTTCTTAAGACAATGCAGAGAATAAATGAGGCTGAAAACAGGAATATGATTTAAGAAGCAGCTGCAATTGTACAAAAACAAGATTACAAGAATAAAACTTAAGGCAAAAAAAAAGGTCAAAGAAATATGACCTTTAGGTGACAGATTCTGTAGGACTTGGCAACTAACTTGCAGTAGAAGTGAAGAGGCAGGAAGATTACTGGATGCCTGGGTGAATGCAGCTTAAGAGAGAGAACTCAAAACAGGGTTATGGTATGTTGAGTTTGAAGGTACTATGGATACTAAGAAACACCTAAGTTAAAGTGACCGATATTCATTTTTAAAAGTAAGGATTTGGGGGCGCCTGGGTAGCTTAGTCGGTTAATCGCTCAACTTCAGCTCAGGTCATGATCTCATGGTTCGTGGGTTCAAGCCCCGCGTCGGGCTCTGTGCTGACAGCCAGCTCAGAGCCTGGAGCCTGTTTTGGATTCTGTGCCTACCTCTCCCTCTGACCCTCCCCTGTTTACACTGTCTCTCTCTCTCTCTCTCTCAGAAATAAATAAAACTTTTTTTTTTTTAAAAAGTAAGGATTTGGAGCTCAAGGGGGAGACCTAAACTGGAAATGTGTAATTTGGGAGTCATCAGTGTGATATGGTAGTTGAAACATTTGTTATCAATCGATGAAAATATATAGCTTGAGAAGAAAGGGAAGGTTGCTTGGTATGCAACGCCAAGTAGTATGAGAGACCCTGTAAAGCTTTTTTTTTTTATTTATTTTTTTTAATTTATTTCTAGGAAAGAGAGAGACAGCGTGAGTGGGGGGGGGGGNAGAGACCGACGCGGGACTCGAACCCACGAACCGCGAGATCAAGACCTAAACGAAAGTCGGACGTTTAACAGACTAAGCCACCCAGGGACCCCCCCTGTAAAGCATTTCTAAAGGTTAGATTTCAAGGTTCTGGTCCACACGGGTAATTATTGTATTCAAATACATCAAAAGTCAATGTACTCTGGAGCTGGCAGTGAATAGGTAAGGAGAACAAATTTTGCTACTTTATGTTATAGGAGAAACAGAAGTTTAAAATAATTATGAAAATAAAGTGTGAATTAGGAGATCTGGATGCAAATCCTAGGTCTATCCCTTACTGGTGGATTGACTGTGGGCATGGAGGAAGCAGATTTTCAAAGAACAAGGAGAATCATGCACAGCAAGAAACAATGACAAGAAACTGAAGAAAAGACTGCCTGTATTTCCAATATGTTCTCAGTTAACTGGTTTTCTTCAGAATTCCTTCATTCTTACCTTTGAGTTCCTTCAAACACCATTGTAATAGATTTCCCTGTTTCCTTTTAGTCCAGAGTAAATGGATTTGTTCCTTGTGACAATAAGATCCTAATACACAGATACAATATCTTTTTAGAGAGAGAATTTTTTTTCTCCTACATGGATATGTGGTTTGTCTTAGTCCAAGACTGCCCTTTTGATTCAAGGCAAGGGGAAAAAATGTAAGAAGGAAAGGCAGTAGGAAAAACTAACCCTAACTTCTAGCAGAAATTCTTAGTTATTACTGTATATGCATTACCTCTCTTCCCTCAAAAAGAAAACACACGGGCACCTGGATGGCTCAGTCGGTTAAGCGTCTGACTCTTGATTTCAGCTCAGGTCATGAGTTCTTGGTTTGTGAGTCCAAGATCCCTGTCAGACATCTGCTTGGGATTCTCTCTCTGTCCCTCTCTCTCTGCCCCTGCTCCACTTGTGCACACACACTTTCTATCTCTCAAAATAAATAAATAAACTTAAAAAAAAAAAAGAAAACACACACTTCAATTGGTCATTGGTTGAAAGCACCTTTGCAGTCTCCCGTGTACTCGGATATGACATGTGACAAAGTTCTGGATGATGAGATATAAGTGGAAGATGATGTGGAACTTCCTAGAAGACTGCTGAAAGAACACTAACTCGTTCAGAAGGTATACTTTTGTCCTTTCTCCCCTCCTCCTCCCTGCATTCTGAGCAGCCGCCATGAGGGCAGGAGTTCTAGCACCATCTTGAACCAAGAGGCAACCTTGAGACCAAAAGCTATCCTCAGATGGTGGAACAGGACCACAGAAAGAGCCTAGGTCTCTTATGACCATAGAGTCACCATAAAAGCCCCGCTCTCTTTTCTGTGTTTTATTTTTATATGGAGAACAAATAAACTTCTAACTTATTTAAGAAGTGTAGAGAGCTTGCTATTATATGCAGTTAGACCTAATTGTAGCAGATATTAAAAAAATCAATATACCTGGGGGGCCTGGGAAGCTCAGTCGGTTAAGGTCATGACTTTGGCTCAGGTCATGATCTTACTGTTTGTGGGTTCAGGTTCCACATTAGACTCTGTGCTGACAGCTCGGAGCCTGAAAACTGCTTTGGATTCTGTGTCTCCCTCTCTCTCTCTGCCCCTCCCCCACTTGCAGGTATGCTCTCTCTCTCTCTCTCTCTCTCTGTCTCAAAAATAAACATTTTTTTAAATTTATAAAACAAATAAAAAATCAATATACTTTTGCATAATTTATATAGCTCCAATTCCTAACATTACTATTCTATTTATCACAGTGAGTGTTTTCTTAAAGTAAAAAATTATTTAGGGGCGCCTGGGTGTCTCAGTCGGTTAAGCGCTCGACTTCAGCTCAGGTCATGATCTCACAGTTCGTGGGTTCGAGCCCCGCATTGGGCTCTGTGCTGACAGCTAGCTCAGAGCCTGGAGCCTGTTTCAGATTCTGTACCTCCCTCTCTCTCTGACCCTCCCCTGCTCGTGCTGTCTCTCTCTCTCTCTCAGAAATAAACAAAACATTTTTAAAAATTATTTAAGAACTCGTCTTCCTCACATTTCTTTGTAGGAGAAATCAAAGTGATGAAATGGGAAATAATCAGCCAAAAAATTAAGAAACCTGTATTTAGATGCTCATTATATTACTTTATTAAGTAATATATCTTTGGGCACTTTGCTAAACTTTAAAATGAGGGATTTGAAGTATAAGGTCTCTAAGATCCTTTCCAACTGCAAAAACTTCTCTTATCCTATATGTCTTGCATTCACAGGATTATTGAAAAGATCAAATATATGATCATTATTTAGTAAATACATAGCACTCTGCCAGGCACTTTGCAAATGTTAATTTAATCATCACAGCAAACGCACTAGGTAGGTGCTACCCGTTTTACAGATAAGGAAATGGAGGTGTAGAGAGGTTAAATAGCAGCTACTATTTGGCAGAAAGTGGACTCAAACCCAGGAAGTCTGACTGGGTCTCTGATCTGAAGCCTATCCCATCCTGCCTCAAGTAAGCGCTACTTAACCAGGAGACTATAGTTACTCAAGTACAAAGGACTTAAAGAACCTAGCAGGATCTGTACATTTTAGTTATAAAATATTTCTGACCTTGATTTCTTCCAACCCTTTCAACTCCAAACTGACAGGAAGCTCTTCCTGCAACAGAGCTTTCACAAGGGTGCCTGCGGCATGCTCTGAACTAAATAAGATGCACTGTTCCCCTGTGAAGCAGTATTGAAGAAAGGTTCTCAGAACAGCCTGGGTAGGGAGGATGCTCATTGTTTCTAATAAATCAAAATTTTATTTTAAATAATCAGATAAATGAATAAATAAACCATTGCCTGTCATTTTTTTCAAGCCCCGGTGTCCAATTGATCTCGCCGCTGCCACACAGCAGATGCGCTGCGCTCTGGCATGCCTGACGCTGAACTTCCATCTATCAGTGGCTCCTGCACTATCCCTCCTAATTTCCTTGGCATGTGAATATTGGGTTTCGCATAGAAATGCAAAAAATGTCTTTAGGCTCATTTCTACATGAAATACAATATATTTGCCAGATAAGCTGGACCCTGATATTATTCATAAATCAATTATGTTTATGCTTAGCCAAGAAAGTACTAAAATCTTTCCTCATTTTGAAATCCAATCTGATATTCACAGTAATTATGCTGCCTTTCATATGAATCACTGTCTCATACTGTAATCGTTTGTACTATGGCTGATTCATTTTCTGCCTTATAGTATTTGAAATGATCATTTCACTTGTGGTAGGATTTGGGAAGTTATTGAAGTAAATCCTTTTATTCACTAGACTTTCCTTTCTATTTTTCTAATCTCATCTTCAGTCTCTTTGTTCAGATTTTACACCAAAGTTTGTTGAAAGCTGTAGCAAGTAGAAGAAGAACAAACCATTAAGTCTCACTGAAGCCAGCAAAGCCATACAAATGGATAGTGAACCCTCTCTCTCCACCACTTTTTCTTGATCTTGCCTTTCCTACCAGAGTCACATGACACCAGCCCTCTTACTTTTTTCCTTCCATCTCTCTGAAATACTGCTATGTTAATATTATGTGCCAAAATGCTTTTTTAAGTCTTTATTTCTATTTATTTAAGTCTTTATTATCCAAATATACACAAATGTGTTATTTTCTAGGTATCATATACCTCACCATTTTCGAAAAGCCACATTTAAAGACAGATGTCCGTTGCCCTGGCACCTCCAATGACACATTATTCTATGCATATTAAAAAGGTGTCATGGGATCATCTCTGGTTCAGATCCTCTGGAATGTAATGCTTGGTCTTGGGATTATGCCCTGCTGCCCTTTCCGCATTAAATGCTCCACTATCAGGATGAATGGAAACAGGTGGAACCGTCACAAAGAAGACCACCTGACTCAGGCTGCCAATCCCCAGGTGGAATGTAAAGAGATGGGAAAACAAGAGCGTTTGTCATCACTATGAGAAAGCATAATTTTAAACATAATTTAAAAAGGAGTGATGTGGGGCGCCTGGGTGGCTCAGTCGCTTAAGCATACAACTTTGGCACAGGTCTTGATCTCAGGATTCATGAGGTTGAGCCCTGGGCTCTCTGCTGTCAGTGCAGAGCCCGCCTGAGATTCTCAGTCTCCTCCTCTCCCTGCCCCTCCCCCGTTTGTGCGTGAGGCGCACATTCTCGATCTCTCTCAAAAAGTAAACATTTAATAAACAAATAAATAAATTAATTAATAAAAAGGGGGAACGTGCCACTGCAGATATTAGTAAGGATTACTCCAGGGAGAAATTCCTTTCCACGGCCACAGTCACAAGCTATTTCACATCCTTGATAGCTTTACTTTAAGAGGAGTTGTTTATATTTTACTCATTTAAGAGCTATCCCTTGCCCAGGAAACTGACTAAAGCTTGTCCTCTCTTCGCATTTGAAGTATTGGGCTCTTCATTTTAAAATATTAAGCATGAAATTCCATCTTCGTAATGAGAGTGTCCATTTGTTGAATGTTTACCATGTGTAGGATGGTGTGCTAAAACCTTTATAGTCACAATCTCATTTGAAATGTAAAACAACCTCTTGAGGTTATCAACCCCTCTTTTATAGATGAGGAGATAAAACATCACACAAATATTAAAGGGAAGATGCATTTCAAAACCTAGGCTTTGGGGACTCCAAAACCCATGTTTTTAACTACCATCTCCTGTTGTATTTGCTTTTGCACCCATGCGTTTATTGTCCAAGAGCTATGCCCACGTTTTCCCCATGTCATGGCCAGCATGTCTTGCTTTAATAAGTTGGTTTTTAGAAACTTCCTTTTTTTGCTTTCCATTTTCAATGCTCACAGCATTGTTTTGTTTCTTTTTTTTTTAATGGAGTTAGAGTAAGAATGGAATAATGACATTATCCAAAAGCAGAATTTATGCTAAATTGTTGAATTTCAACATTTGCTTTATCAACACACACATAAAAGATCCAAGGGATCTTATATTGGCTGAAGATGATCCTGCATTTCATAAAATGACTGGTTTTATAAGCTACAACAGAGCAACAGACCAGCTGGTCTTAAAATGGGTAATTCACTAGTCAACCCCTCCCCCACCCTTGGCTTCTTATATGGAGCTGCCATGACATCTAGTGGCCAAAGATTAGGGGAGATATTCTTAAGCCATAAAGCATGTGGGAGCTCTAATTTAGAAACACATTTACAATCTTACATAGCTAGTAAAATTTTAAATTAGTACAGTTCTTCACAACTTTTCAACTCACTGTTGTATCAGTTTGTGGACTTGAATGCAATGTCTTTCCTATATTTAAATGTTTTAATATTGATTATAATTATTATACTAAAGCCATGGATTATTATGAGTACAGGAATGAATAATAGGATTTGATTCTTTGTGTTTTCACTTCTACAAGAATAATATTTTTATAAAGATTTTTTAATGTTTATTTATTTTTGAAAGACAGAGACAGAGAGAGGGAGAGAAGAAGGGCAGAGAGAGAGGGAGAACCAGAATCCAAAGCAGGCTCCAGGCTCTGAACCTTTAGCACAGAGTCTGATATAGGACTCGAGCTCATGAACCCCAAGATCATGACCTGAGCCAATATCAGACACTTAACCAATTGAACCACTCAGGCACCCAAGAGCAATAATGTTTAGATTAAATATCAATCTTTAAATCAAACTTAAATTTTGAGAGTCTAAGCAAACAAGTAATGAATTTGCATTATCTCTAATAAATTAAATGATTAACATAAAGGTCTATTCTCAATGCCTTTTGCTAAGTTAATTGAAGGGTGTTTTCTGTCCAATTAAAATACAGTTAGTGCCACTATATAAAAAGAAAAACAGATATTGGTTTTAAAAGAAAACAACTAAAATTGAACTCTCTGTGGCCATTTTCAGCAATTTTTTTTAATTCAAAGTTACAGTCTCTAGTAATTAAGTTTTCTGTAGCTTAAGCTAAAATAAAATGATCCATGGAAACCACCATATCCAAATGATCAGAAAGAATTTTTAAAATATTCTCTCTAATGTAATTTCTCAGTCTAAGAAATGCCAAAAGCAGCGTCTGAAAGAAGTATGGTGCATGAGTGGTTTATTAAAGATTACAGGAGCAGGAGTGAGGGACGAGAAGGGCAAGAAGGGACAAAAATGCATAGAAGTGGAGGGATGGCTAACACAAAGTTGCAACATGGAATCAATCACCAGTGGGTACAACCAGATGCTAGATCTCTGGGACCTTCTGAAAAGACCTCAGACTTTTCAGCACAGTATCTCCAAAGTACCTGCTAGACGGATAAAAGGGTGAAGCATTTATCTGTCAATACACACCCCACAATGGTCAAGGTTTGCCCCATATGTCACAAATTCCCAAACTTCCAGATTGCTCATGTCTGTTCAAGCATCCCAGGATGTAGGTTTATAGAGAAAGTTCATATGGGCTGTGGCAAGGCACTTCTGGTTACAGATACACAAAGCAGGTCAAAGTCTGTGCAGAACTGATCCAAATATCCATGACTGGAAAAAAGGATGAGGCTAAGTGGACCTAGAGTGTGGTACACAAGAGATGTCCAATGCATATGCATGCGACATCTGTGTTATGTTCATAATAAATAGGCCATTCTGATTCATTGATATGGAATACCTTTGTATTTTATGGCCATTACTAATATTAACTGATATAATCATCACTCTGGCCAATGCATAGCAGGAGTCAAATTACAAAAAGATCTTGAATTAGTCGTAAAATCCATTCATCTTCACTGACAATTATTTTAGCAGTGTTAGACCAAATAATGTTCCTAGTAGGAAATGCCATGTGGAAATATTTTAATCTTATAAAACGCCAACATTTAGAAATGAATTTTCTCAATGTGAAATCCTGATATGCTAGGAATAACTGACTCCTGGGAAGAAAGTCTGGTAAGCTTTCATAGACCTCCCAAGACCAGCTGTTTTCCAACTAGAAGAGAAACTTAAAAGAAAGTGAGAGCAAGAAATAGAAGAAAATATTAAAATTTTCCCTCAAATAATGAAAAAGATTTCCCAAAAGATATATTTAGATTTTACCTGACAAAGGAAGATTGGTAGTTCTAGTATTTTGTGTGTCCTTGTAGTGCTCAAACTGACCACTTTGTCATCCTCAAAAAGTTAAGCTTTTGTTGGATACTTTCTTCATTACTGTTAACGAATTCAATTCAAGGTAAGTTAAAGACTTAAATGTAAAAATAAATAAAATCATTAAATTCCTCTAAGACAACATAGTTGAATTTTTTAAAATAATCTTTAGGATGAAGAAGGCTTTTTCAGATAGAAATGTTAAAAGATGAGTAAATTTCCTTAAATGGTAAAGCATTATATGGTAGAAAGAAATGCCAAACAAAATATTTGTAGTATGTATGACAGACAAGTAATTAATATCTGTAATATTAAAAGTCTTCTATCAAAAACAAATAAATAAAATAGTAACATCATAATAGAATATACCAAATAACTAGAATATACAGTTAAAGAATAGAAAAGTAAAATATAGATAACATGAAAATATATCAATAGCTAGCATTTGAGAGTAAGTTTACCAGGACATGTTGAAAGAACTTCATGTGTACTAAATCATTTAATCCTCACAGCAATCCTACAGGTTTAGTATTATTATTATCACCATTTTAAAAAAAAATTTCTAGGAGAGAGAGAGACAGCGTGAGCAGGGGAGGGTCAAAGAGAGAGGGAGACACAGGCTCCGAAACAGGCTCCAGGCTCCGAGCTGGCAGTCAGCACAAAGCCCGACGCGGGGCTCGAACCCACGAACCGCGAGATCATGACCTAAGCGAAAGTCGGACGCTTAACCGACTAAGCCACCCAGGCGCCCCTTATTATCGCCATTTTGCAGATGAGTAACCCAAGACATTGAAAGATTAAATAATTGGCACAAGATCAAAAAGCTGTTAAGTGATAAAACTAGGATTTGAACTCACATAGTCAGACTCCAGAGCCTGGGATCCTAACCAACTGCACACCTTCATTATTAATCCAAAATGCAAAAGCAAACAACGATATACTACTTTACACCTAGTCAACTGATAACGATCTTAAAGATTTTCAACATTCTGTAGACACTCATAGATTATTGATGAGTGTCAATTGATACGATCTTTCTTGAAGGCACTCTGGCAATATACATCAACATTAAATGTCATCTCTGTGTCCCTAACACCCTTCCTCTAATAGCATATCCCAGGGAAATAAAGAATCAATCAGATGTCTAAACAAAAATGTTCTTTAAAACATTACTAAATATACGAGCAAGGAGCAAGAAGGAAATGGAAACAAACACAATGTCCATCAGTGGAATAGTAGCTAAATAGATTAATAGCATAGCTATACAATGAACAAATATACACCCTTAAAAGGGTGATCTATTTACTGACATGGAGAATTCTGACAATCATGGAGTATAAATTCTAATAACAAACCAAGGTAGAGAAAATATTTTTCAACTTTTTGCTGTCATATGTCATGAGAGATTTTACACAGTCCACAATTAAAAGTCACTCACTGAGTCAACAATTCTCAGTTGGTTAGGTGAAAGGCGCAGTCCCCAGTTACAAACCATTGATGTATAGTATGAGCACATACATAAATATAAACATACACATGTACTTGATATAGTAAAGTACATAAATATAAATACATATATATTTTATATATAATTATATCACTCTGTATGTGCATATTTGCCAAAAATAAATCTGAATGGATTGTATGAATTTTCTATAAAATCGAATATTCGCTATCAAATCAGAAAATAAAGTTATTTTTCACCTGGAAAAAGAATTAATAGTTTGATATATTATTCTTAAGCTGAAGAAGACAAACAATCTTTGTTTCCCCACAGGCCATCTAAGTTTATAGACACCTTATGACCAGATTTCTCTTCTTTCATCTGCTGGGTTGCTACCATACTTGTGGGCCTTCAAATAAGGGCCAATATATGTAAAATGAATGCTTCCTTTATCAATGACACCATAAATATTAAGGCTAAATAATGAAAACACAGAAGGAAAAAATGCTGACCTGCTTTGTGACTTTCAAAGAGCCATCTTCCTCCTCCCATAAGAGGTAACTCCTTACATTCCTTAAGGCTTTAGCAGATCCTTGTTCCCTGGAGGAGAAGCAAAGTGCACCAAACTTCAAGAGCCAATGCCTCCCTTATACATTAAGAAGTCAATAACTCACTTCTACTAGGATTAGATCATTGATTCCAACGTGATCTTCACAGAAGTGTTTAATGCCAGCTCTCTCCCTGCTAAACCTCTTAGTATAGTATATTCTTAGAATATATCCTCCCGAGAGAACAGCAGGGTAGATTCAAATTAAGAAAGCTAAATCAACTCATCTTGGTCAGTAGCTCAGCTATATGGCTTCTGAAAAAAAAGTCTATGTTGCAAAATGGGAAATCCTGAATCTTGAACCATCCCCTCATGTCTACTGAACCTAATAAAACCCGAAAAGCTCTTGATGTAAGATTAGGAATCAGAAATCATATACCAAATAAAACAGAACATGCTACAATAAACTCAATAAAAATCGAGAGTAGAATGTTCTCAAAAGTCATCAAGGTTTTCTGTGAAAATATGCACTACACACACACACACACACACAGAGAGAGAGAGAAAGAGAGAGAAATTAAAATGGCAAATAATGTGAAAGTAAAACATTCCTAAAATTAAAAACAATCTCCTTTTCAGGATACTATACATAATCCAACAGGAATTATTAAGAATAGGCAAAAGTTTAATTGCAATATAATAACTATTTAATAAACATGCTATTATTCTACACATAAAAAATCATTTAGTTTTAAAACTAAGTGATCTAGAAATAGATGCATGGGGGCACCTACCTGGCTCAGTTGGTGGAACATTTGATTTCTGGTGTCAGGGTTATGCGTTTGAGCCCCACACTGGATGTAGAAGGTACTTATAAAAACCAAAATCTTGGTTTTTATAAGTAAAAAATCTTTCTTTTTATAAGAAAAAAAGAAAGAACAAAGAAAGAAAGAAAGAAAGAAAGAAAGAGAAAAGAAAAAGAAAGAAAAGAAGAAAGGAAAGGAAAGGAAAGGAAAGGAAAGGAAAGGAAAGGAAAGGAAAGGAAAGGAAAGGAAACAAAAAAGAAAGAAACAGATGTGTGACTAAAGAGATCTAATTCTAAATCCAGGTCAGAATTTAGACTGTGATTTCATGATGTACACCTATTCTGGGTAACAGGTATTAACAATAGCAATTTTTATAGGTGAAGAAACAGAGACTAATAAATATTAACTTTTGACTTGCTTAGAGTCAAATGTAAGTGGAAGAATGGGGACTGTGTCTAGATCTTGACTTTGAACTCTGATTTTCCTTTTGCTGCATATTTATTCCTCCTAGACACAATGAAGAGAAGCTTATCATTCAAAGTGATTGAGAGTCAGTTATTTGTTTAATTCTAAAATATATAAGAATGCAACATATAATTTTTAAGAGAGAAATAATAACAGTAGGTCGGGAATATTATTCATTACATAGAAAGTTGTTGATGGTCTTGAGTGAGTTTAATTACTAAAGTAGTAAAAAAAATAAAAATAAAAACAAAATAAAACAAACAAAAAAAAACACCACTATGGGTTTACTCATCTACATAAATCCTGAGGATAGCAGAGAAGCTACTCTGTTCAGGCTTCACACTGGGGCATTAGTTGACGGTGGGGAGGGATATGGGACCATCATTCTTCCCCAGGCAACTGGTCCCAAACTAATTGTAGAATAGAATGTATAAGTCACATACAAGATTTATAACAAGTCTCCCCTTTCAGGGAGAGATGAGTGTGGGGATGTCTATTAAAATCATTGGAGCCATGTTGGGAAAGAAGCTTACTTAGCAAAGACAGAAAGAATGATGCTTGGAAAGAAATGAGGACCACTCTGGCTTGCAGGAGAGATATTGCTGCAATATCCACAGGCTTCAAGACTATATGAAGATCCTATAAATGGGAGACATGGCAGGACATTAGGACTAAAGCCAGAGCACAAAGATCAGCTCAAGTAGCTGTAGAGGAGCAATTACAACAGCTCCTGAGAAGAGTTTGTGAGCCATCCCAAGATCTGCTCAGGAAGGAGAAAGACTTGAACAAATGGGGATTCTAATAATTAAGTTGCTGGTACTCATAGCCAAAGGTTAGTCACGGTGAGGCTTCTGTTGACATAACAACTAGGTTTATGATTATAGTATTTCAGGTTGACACATGTCTCTAATTCACATGGCCTATGAACCATGTATCTTTCACCTTGTTACTCCACTATCCACTAGGGCATTTTCCCCTTCTCCCTGGATGAAACTGGGCTGCAGACACATCTGTTTTTTAGCTTATTAGAAATGCCTTAAGACCCAAGCTCAGAAGTGTCACACCTAACCTCTCATACACCTGTGGTAAGAATTTAGACACATGGACATCTCTAGCTCAGAGGAAAAAAAGGATATGTAGTATTTAATTTAGCTAGTGTTATGTGGTCCTTAGTTTACCTTAGCTCCAATTCCATTATTAGAGAAGGAGAGAACAAATTTTGGTGGACAATCAATACTCTCTATTAACTAGTAGTCTTTTATTTTCAGTTTTACATTTTTATTCACCTGCCTATTATTATAGACACCTCCCAGAAAGCCAGAAGTTTGAAATAGAGTGCAGTTAATATATGTACATGATTCCTACAATCTTTATGTATGTAGTATATATAAACCACACTGCAAGTTCAGTTTTTCCTCAATAAATTGCTTTGTTATAGTCATGAAATTCTAAGTCAGAAGAAACCCATAGTATGATTCCTTGGGTGAGGTATATGGATCAATGTCCAGAACATCAAAAAGAACCCCTCACATAAAAGAAGCTGAACTTGGACATCAAATAAATTGCTGCAGGGATGCCTGGATGGCTCATTTGGTTAAGTGTCTGACTTCATTCAGCTCAGGTCATGATCTCACGGTTCGTGGGTTCAAGCCCCACATTGGACTCTGCTGACAGCTCAGAGCCTGAAGCTTGTTTCTGATTCTATGTCTCCCTCTCTCTGCCCCTCCCCCATTCATGCTCTGTCTCTCTCTCTCTCAAAAAGAAACAAATATTAAAAATAAAAAGCAAATAGGGGTCCCTGGGAGGGTCAGTCAGTTAAGCGTCCAACTTCGGCTCAGGTCATGATCTCATGGTTCGTGGGATGTGTGCGTCAGGCTCTGTGCTGACAGCTAGCTCAGAGCCTGGAACCTGCTTCAGATTCTGTGTCTCCCTCTCTCTCTGACCCTCCCCTGCTCACTCTCTCTCTCTCTCTCAGAAATAAATAAAAACATTAAAATTTAATTAATTAATTAATTAATTAATTAAAAAAACAAACCGCTGCAGTGTATCTTTATAAGTTTCTCATCTTTAGTCATTAGCTTTTTAAACATCAATGAAAATTTGTGGGAAATATTAAAAGTACAGATTGCACTGATAACTGCACATTTTTTTTCTATAAGAAAGGAGACCTAATACAAATAATTCCAAATTACACAGAATACCTGGCTGAAGAAACTCCAATATCTAGCATATAGCTGCTTTACTAAGTTCAAACAATGGAGTGTTGATTTTTATTAAATTTCCTCAAAAACAAAGTATATATAAACCTTTTGGACAGGATCCTCTCAGGCTACTGTGTTAAAGGCCAACAAATTAGAATTTTAATACTTAAAGTTTTCAAAATGTGGCTAAGTCTATAAAAATTCATATTGGCTTGACCATTTTAAATGCCTTGACATAAATTTCTTAAAACAGCATTAATTAAATTTAGTGAAATAATTTTCAATTGTTACTTAACATTAGAGTGATTCTTTTTTTCTCAACCAATTAATACGGTGTCCCAGAGATGTAATTTTAAAATTGCCTCCAACATTTAATAAAGTCTACTGTATAGCCTTATTTTGTTTTAAATTCCATTTTAATGAAATTATTCTAATCAACATGATTAAATGATTTTGAAATTGTGTCAGGAAAGAGAAAGATTTGAACAAACAGGGATTTTAATAATTAAGCTGCAGGTCTTCACTGCCAAAGATGGGTTAGACTGAAGATTTCCCAGTCTATGTTTTCTTAAGAAAAGCAAAAGCATGATAGTACAAGAATGTTCGTCCCAACCCATGAGCAACATATAAATTATACAAAATGGAAAACTATCCTTAGAAGAGAAATCAATCAATTTAATACCAAGAGTCTGTTCCAGCTAGCATTGACCATACAGTTTAAAAAAATATTTTTGAGAGTTTTATATTTCTGAAAAGTGTTTCAACACACAGAGTTTGGTGAATCACATGTACTGCTATTTTTGCACAGAAAAAGAATCAGGCCAGCAACAAGCAGGCTCAAAACACATTGTGCCGGCAAATCCTTGATCTTAAATTTAAAGAGAGAAAAAACAGACTAGAGGACAGTTGTTAAGGAATTCTGGCAGACTTTGTGCAGGGAGAGAAGTTAATAGGTGTAATAAATGACCCCGGGCACCAGGAGGAACAAATTATATAAATAAACTTAAGAAGAAGTTATACAAAAACCTAGATCCAAACAAATGTGAACCTGTAAGTTACAAATGCAAACTCGGGAAGGCACAGCCCATTAAAAGCTGTTTGACTTGCTGTTCCTCTATTCCTTTGTCAGTTATAGGAGTATCCTCTTAAGTTGTGACTTTTACAAATGTAAGCAAAACAATTTTAAAAAGAGATATTTTGTCTTATTAAACACTGTCCCCAGTACATAGTCCATATTTCCCTCTTAGCTTGAAGGAAAAGTGAATGAATATTGGAACAGAAGGTTTACATTAAAGTTTTTATTTAAATCATCATTACCATGGGGTCTTAAATCACCTAATGATTCGTTTGCTTTGCAAACCTAAAACAGAACTTTTTAAGATAAACTTTAAGTTGCTGCAAATCATAAAATTATTTCCATATACAGTCTGTTTATTAAATGTGTTAAGCTGTTATATGGTCCCTTTAAATTTATGGAAAGCCAATGAATAGCCTGGCAGGAATACCTGCAAAAGCAATATACATCATAAAAAAAACTTTTGTACTATAAAAATATAGAATACACACAGAATATCTGAAATATCCAAGCCTGGGAATTGAATTACTAAGTCTAACATGAGCCAAGATGATCTCATTTTATGTGGAGCCATCCTTAAAGCAAAGATTACAGCACTGAACATTATCTATTAGATTTTCATTATTTTGGCTAATTCTAAGAGGAGGCATTTCAGACTTCTTCATCTCCTGATTACAAGGAATTTAATGGCTGATGGGGGTTCAACAGCACATAGCCCTTTCCCCATTTTTGGATCCAAACAAATTTCTGAAAAAGATAATTTTACAAACTACCATAGCTCCCAGCAAAAGATGATAAGGTTAATGTTTTAGCTTCTTGGAGACATACCTGTTTCTTGTAGAGATTTTACTTGTAAACACAATCATAGCTCTCCCTCAAGGGAACTATATATGACCCATTTAGCTTTGTAACACCTTGCAATTGGCATGTTAAGCCATTATGAAATTAGTGACGATGCCCTGTTTCTGTCAAACACAAAGATTCTCTTAAGTAAAGTTGCACTGCTGCATCAACAATGACATTTTTTTTCCCCATGACAACCTCATGAATTAACAACAGCAGAAGTTCAGCAAAGTATCAAAGCTCCAAGGGATTCTAGGAGGACTCTTTTCTGAATGAGTAGCTATAACCTCTATTTACTCTTTGGTTATTATACAGAAAAATGAGAGAGAGAAAGAAAGAGAGAGAGAGAGAGAGCTCTCCATGACTTCACTTCATTAGTGCATGTCAGACTTAGCAATTCTGAGAATATCACATGAGAATATTTTATGTCAAGTTTTTGGCCCACAAATCTGTAGTCATTAGACATTGATTTTCTTTCTATATTTTCACAACCACAGTTTAAAAGGAAATCATTCTTAATCTCCTGCTATTCACTAAGCCAAACGCCCATGAACACACACAACTCAGAGATCAAGTAGTATAGTCATCTAGAATGTTTTCTCATAAATAAATTTGCCACCTAAATTTATTAACTTAATCGTAATACAGAATATCATATTTTCTGATTATACCATGAGGCTGTGATGAAAATTAAGCACTTGGTAAGTCTGTAAAGAATCCTTATTCCTTTGGATCTAAAAACTACCCAATGTGTGATGCCTCTAAAATAGTTTCCATCTGTATCATACGAGTTCCACAGGAAGTAAAAACAACAATACACATCACTGTCTTAAGCCAATGACTGGTTTCTTCATTTCCAGTGAAAAGTAAAGAAAAAGACATTTGTAACAGGTTTGCATCTGGATATTACAGAACCTGAGATCTAACTATTACTCTGAGCAAAACTGATCGGAAGTGGTTAGGTTTTCCTCATTGTTATCATTTTTTGACAGGTGTGGCATGATACTGCCAAATAAAACATATATTTAAATAAAGTGGTGCAAGAAAAATGAGGAGTTATGTAGTTTGTAATTTACAAACACAAATCCACTTGATATGTATGTGCTCTCTTCATCAAGATCTTAAAAGCAGAATAAAATGCAATTTAAAATTTAATTAATATCTAGGACACACTTTGACTTGCCATCTCACTTAATCCTTAGAAATAATCATATGATACAGATATTATTGCCCCATTTTCCAGTATGTTGACTAAAACTTAGATGTTGGGTAATTTTCACAAGGTTATAAAGCTAGCTAGTAATTGATGGATATCTGATTTTGAGCCCAGGTTTTGAGCCTTCAAATCCAATGTTCTTTCTGCTACACTATATCGCATCTTTACACAACACTCGACATTGTTTTCAGCTGAAGGACAATACTGAGAAAAGCTTAGCATATGACTCAACAGATGACTCTGGGGTACCTCTGTGCATTTCCAACTTAAGACATACATTGAGAGATAAAGCAGCAGCCAGGAGAACAACAGTAAATCCCTACATGTCATTCAGTACAAAACACCCCAGAGCCTTTCATCTTAACCCTGGCAAAGGTGTATTGACTTTTGATTTAGTTTTCCCTTTCTGGATTTCATTAAAAGATGCTGCATGTATAAATAAAAAAATACAAGAAGAATGAAAATTGGTTTAAAAAATTGAATGGATAAAGGAAATCAGTATTTATTTCACAAATACAATATTCTTTACAAAACAAATTATTTCTGACATATTTTCCGTAATTTGTATAAATTAAATTTTATTTTAAGTTTGTTGGAGGAATTAATTACCCAAAGCAATGCTTTGATGTATTTTTTTAGCAAATATTAATCTTGAACGTATCTGTCAATAGGCAATATAGCACAATGCCTAACATCAGGGACTTCAGAGCCAGATTTCCTAGGATTTAATTCTGATTCCTCCATTTACCAGCCAGGTAATCAAAAGAAAGTTACATAACTTCCCTGTAACTCAAATTCCTCATCTGTAAAATACAAAACTGATAAAATCAGTATTCACCCCATGGGTTATTGTGAAAGCTAAAATTTAGTAAATATATATATAAAGTCCCTGGAACAGTAGGCACTGGCACATAGTAAGTACTAAACATGTTAATAAAAGTATTATTTTATTGCTTAAAACAATGTACATCTGTGTTACAAATTGCTACTTATTTGGGATCTGAATAACCAGTGTGTAAAAATGTAAACATAATATAAAATTATCAAAACCATATTAACTACATTATTGACTACTATAGGTATAATTTTTTGGTTATAAGCTAAATCTCTAACCAAAGACACGGTTACACCAGTTTTCAGACACATGGAAATAAGTATTGAAGAATTCATAAGTAAGCCTATGAACCAAAATAAAGAAAGAGAGAGAGAGAGAGAGAGAATTATATACTTACAGAGATGGAGACATATACACATTAGGTGCACACACATGCGCACACACACACACACACACACACACACCACACAAATATGGCAATGATATAGAAACACACCTGACCACTATGAAATGATAGTTTGCCTACCTGAATGTACCAAGAAGATCTTGTTGATGTCTTAAAATCTACCCCTGCCAGAGCCCAACAAGTCAGAAGTTTTGCTACTCACAGATTCATCCTTTTATTTGTTTTTTTTAAAACAAAATTGCTCCTAAGAGTAGTTAATCACACATAAACTAATTAATAGTAAGGTATTAATAACTGATCAGACTCATTTTTCTAGGAAAATGGAGGAGCACAGGGAAGAAGACTTCGGTGTTGTTTAATGTTTTTGCTTGAGAGAGAAAAAGAAAGGGCAGACACTGAAAGGAATAAATTAATAGGGGATCCACTAAAAGAGTACAGAATCAGTGGCATCTGGATTTCCCAATCCATTAAGTGACCAACTTCGGTTCAGGTCATGATCTCATGGTTTGTGGGTTTGAGCCCCGTATCCGGCTCTGTGCTGACAGCTAGCTCAGAGCCTGGAGTTTGCATCAGATTCTATATCTCCCTCTCTCTGACCCTCTCCTGCTCATGCTGTCTCTTTCTCTTTCTCCCTCTCTCTCAGAAATAAATTAAAAAAAAAACATTTAAAAATATAAATAAACAAATAAAATAAAAGGGTACAGAACTAGCCCTCACTTTATTTTCTTCAATTCTTATCCTCTAAACCAGGCTTGGCAAACTTTTTCTGCAAAGGGTCAGATAGTAAATATTTTAAGCTATGCAGGTCATACAGTCTCTGTCATAACTATTCAACTCTGCCACTGGAACACAAAAGCAGCCCTAGATAATACTTAAACAAAGGGGACTGGTTGGTTTCAATAAAACTTTACTACAAATACAGGCTGAGGGCCAAATTTGGCCTACAAGGTGTAATCTGCTGACCTCTACTTTAAATTAATAGCTACTTGAGATCTCCTGATTAAACCCCCTCCACATTGCTCCTTTTAAAATTAAGTTGGTGATCCATTGTATATATAAACCACATCTTCTTTAGCCACTCATCAGTTGATGGACATTTGGGCTCTTTCCATAATTTGGCTATTGTTGAAAGGGCTGCTATAAACATTGAGGTACATGTGCCTGTATCAATCAGCACCCCCGTATCCTTTGGATAAATTCCTAGTAGCGTTATTTCTGGGTCATTGGATAGTTCTATTTTTAATTTTTTGAGAAGCCTCCACATTGTTTTCCAGAGTGGCTTCACCAGTTTGCATTCCCATCAACAATGCAAGAGGGTTCCTGTGTCTCTACATCCTCACCAGTATCTATAGTCTCCTGATTTGTTCATTTTAAACCCTCTGACCAGTGTGAGGTGGTATCTCAATGTGGTTTTGATTTGTATTTCCCTGATGATATGTGATGTTGAGCATCGTTTCATGTGTCTGTTGGCCATCTGGATATCCTCTTTGGAAAAGTGGTTATTCATGTCTTCTGCCCATTTCTTCACTGGATTATTTGTTTTTGGGTGTTGAGTTTGCTAAGTTCTTCATAGATTTTGATTACTAACCCTTTATCCAATATGTCATTTGCAAATATCTTCTCCCATTCTGTTGGTTATCCTTTAGTTTTGCTAACTCTTCCTTCCTGCAGAAGATCTTTATTTTGATGAGGTCCCAATAGTTCATTTTTGTTTTTATTTCCCTTGCCTTCAGAAATGTGTTGAGCAAGAAATTGCTGCAGCTGAGGTCAGTTTGTTGCCTATTTTATCCTCTAGGTTTTGATGTTTTCCTGTCTCACAGTAGGTCTTTCTTCCATTTTGAGTTTATTTTTGTATATAGTATAAGAAAGTGGTCCAGTTTCATTCTTCTGCATGTTGGTGTCCAGTTCTCCCAGCACCATTTGCTAACGAGACTGTCTTTTTTCCATTGGATACTCTTTTCTGTTTTGTCAGATTAGTTGGCCATACATTTGTGGGTCCAGTTCTAAGTTCTCTATTCTATTCCATTGGTCTACGTGTCTGTTCTTGTGCCAATACCAAAATGTCTTGATGATGACAGCTTTGTAGCAGAGGCTAAAGTCTAGGATTGTGATGCGTCCTGCTTTGGTTTTCTTTTTCAACATAACTTTGGCTATTCAAGGTCTTTTGTGGTTCCATACAAGTTTTAGGATTGTTTGTTCCAACTTTGAGAAGAATGCCAGTGCAATTTTTATTGGGAGTGCACTGAATGTGTAGACTACTTTGGGTAGTATTGACATTTTAACAATATTTGTTCTTCCAAACCACGAGGATGGATTATACAATGGAATACTACTTGGCAATGAGAAGGAATGAAATCCTGCCATTTGCAACAATGTGGGTGGATGGAACTGGAGGATATTATGCTAAGTGAAATAAGTTAGTCAGAGAAAGACAGATGTCATGTTTTCATTCATATGTGGAAATTGAGAAACTTAACAGAGGACCATGGGGGAAGGGAAGGGGAAAAAATAGTTTCAAACAGAGAGGGATGCAAACCAGGAGAGACTCTTGAATGTGGAAAACAAACTGAGAGTTGATAGGAGGGGAAGGGGTATATGGGTGATGGGCGTTGAGGAGGACACTTGTTGGGATGAGCACTGGGCATTGAATGTAAGCAATGAATCACAGGAATCTACTCCCACAACCAAGAGCACACTGTATACACTCTATATTAACCAAATTGGCAATAAACAAACAAACAAACAAAATATTAAGTTAGTGAGAAAACTATGAAAAAGGATTTCTGTAATATATGTATATGCTATACTATATCTTATATAGAGAGTAACATATGTAAACCTTTAATCCAAGAAAAATGCAAGAAAACCCCAAAGCTCTTTTACACATATCTATATTTAAACTGTATAATAGAGAGAGTATATAAACCTCAGGTTGTCTCAAGTCAATATTCTGATACCTGTGAAGGTTGTTCTGACTCAGTGTTTTATTTTTTCTGGACACTTCACACAAAGATTTCTCCATTTTAAAAAATAAGGAAACAATTTTTGTTAAGGAACCCAAAATCAAGCTGGCCAATGGCAGAATCTGGATTGAAGCCCAAACTGGTCTAATTCCAAAGCCCATGCTAAAAAAATAACTTGGACTTATCCCACCAAAGGAAAAGTTATCTTTCTTAGAGCCCGTAAGGTAACACTGATAACATAAACACCTGTCAGAGGTAAAGCAGGATTATTGCAACAGGGCTTTCTCTCTGAAAAATTTTGACAAACGCATCTGTAATTAACAGTTGGGTTCGATACATTGGGTATTTTAAGAAAATGTTGAATATGTACTATTCACCCTACATTTTTGTCAGTCTTAAATATTTTGAACAATTCTTTTTTTTTTGGACATATCCAAACATAAGTATCATTTCTAAGAATAAAATATGTTAATATTTCATTTGAAGCTCTATTTAATAAAGATATGTCCTAAAAGGGGAAGAAAAACATCTACTTAAATTTTGCTAAACACCAGTGGAAAACACAATCAACACAATCGGCATATCCAATTCAAAATGTTTATAGGTCTGTTAATCAAATAACATTATAAGTGTACGAATTAAATTCTTGGGGAAATTTCATAATGTAAATTTTAGAAGAATAATTAGGAAAGGCAGATGGGGCTTCAAATTAAAAAACTGCTTCTCACAAAAGATCCACTTGCAATAATTCACACAGTGAAACATGTGACATCACAGTATATATTTTATTTATAAGAAATTAGTTGGTTACATCCTGAGAATAAATACAATGCACTTCAGATTTCGCTAGGTTGCTGAGATTGTGTGCTGAGATTGTGTTATGACACTGATTTCTGTATTTGTCATCATACTATAATCTTAAAATGTATTGCTGACCCAGTATAAACTATCTCAGAACTTTGAGTAAAGCTACTATAGTACTAAGATTGCAAAAGAATCATGACAACTTATCATTCCAATTCTCTAGAAAACAATACTAATTTTATGTCATTTTCCTCAGTTTCTAATGACAAAATTAAGTACATTATATACAAGACTTTTCAAAACATGGTTGTAGCAAACCACAAATGACAAAGAAGGTAATTTAGATAAACACTCAGCTAGAAAACCTGAACAACAGCAACAAATATATATATATATATGTAATTTGTGTGTGTGTGTGTGTGTGTGTATTCTCCAAGGCATTAGAAAGCCAAAAGACAGTGACGAATCACCAGGCCAGAATCTAGGGAGGATTGACAATCATGGGGATGAGGCTGACATTTGAAACTACTTATTTTCCAGGGGGTTTGGCAAATTCAGCAGGGACAATTCAATGGCTAAGAAGCTGAACAGTGCTTCCAAAAGCTTTATGGAGCTAGAAGAAAGGGGTTAGTGTCCAGAGGTGCATGGCATATGTGGATTTAACTTCAAATAGGTTAGTATTTACATTAAATCAAAAATAAACTAAATTCCAATTAAGAGATGAAGTTTGTCAGGTTGAACTTTTTAAATTATGTGGTATATTAGACACCCCTAAAGCAAGAAGATACAGAAATTTGAGAGTAAAAAAATAGTGTTGGTTCATGCAATTCTAACCAAAAAAAACAAAAACAAAAACCCACAATGTAACTACACTAATACAAAACACAGTAGATTTGAAGGCAAAAGGCATTACTAGAGATTAAACAGCACATTTTATAATGATGAATCATGAAACTTACATCCAACTGTGTTTTCTCTGGCTTTTTTCCAAAATTGAAATATGCTAGGCCAATATAATTCTAAATTTGTATACACATCACAGCATAGCCTCATGATATATAAACCAAAACTGACAGTACAAGGAGAACTAGACAAATGTACAATCATAAATGAAGACTCTAACATATGTCTTAGTAAATATTAGAATAATATCAGTAAGAACTTTGAAAATTTGAACAATATAATTAACAAGCTTGACCTCATTAACAGATGCATAACACTGAATTCAATTAAGTGCAAAATAAACATCTTTTTTAAGCACATATAATTTATGTATAAAAACTAACCCTCTTCTGAGCTACAAATTTAGCAAATTTCAATAAATTTTAATGGGATGAAATCTACAGTGTGGTTTCTGACTAACTAATGTAAAATATATTTAAATTTTTTTGAAAAACTCCCTATGTTGGACATTAATCAGTACACCACAAACTGTTTATAGATTCAATGCGACCCCAGTAAAAACCCTAGCAGGCTTTTGCTTTATTTGGTTTTATTTGGTTTTATAGCATTTGACAAGCTGATTCGAAAGGTATATAAAAATAATGAAGACAAAAATTATCCTATTATGAAGATTGATATAGAACTACACTATTTAAAACAAAGTGGTATTGGCACAAGAATAGATAAATAAGTCTATGAAACAGAACAGAGAGCCAGAAACACTCACTTATTTATGTACAGTTGATTTATAACAAAGATGGCACCGCAAAACAGCAAGGAAAAGATGATCTTTTCAACAATTTGTGCTGAGACAATTGAATGCCCATATGGAGGAAAAATAAAAATTGAACTTTACCTTATGCCATATACAAAAATATGAAAGGCCAATTTTACTAGCTTCTAGAAGATAATATTAGTAAATATATTTATGATCTTGGGGTAGGGAAATACTTCTCAGAGGGAATAGAAAAAAATTACATTAAATGCAATCTAACTATAAAAGATCATGAAAGAAAAGGTTTATAAATTAGACTCCAGTAAAGTTCAAAATTTCTGTTTTTCAAAAGACACCATGAAGACAGTGAAAAGGTAAGATACAAACTGGGGAAGATAGCTGCAATACATATAACCAGCAACAAATGCAGGTCCACCACAAATCAATGAAAAAACGTCAACACAATAGTAATATAGGTCAGAGACTTTAGCAAATGCCTCACAAAAGAGGATATCTAAATAGCCTATGAATATGAAAGTAATAAGTAATCATAAGTAATGAGAGGAATGGAAATTAAAGACACTGAGATACCGCATGATCTAACCAGAATGAAGACATCCAATAAATATCAGTATTTGAAAATATGTTTAATATTGGGAATTCTAACACTGATGGCAGAAGTAATGTTAGTAGAAGAAACATGGAAGACCATTTAGAATGAGCTTTTAAATCTGAAGATACGTAGATCCTGTGACCCACCATTTCCTAGATATACAGTCAACAATAATATGTGCACATGTGCTTCGAGAGATATGTTCAAGGATGCTCATGGCAACATTGTTCAGAATATCAAAAATCTGGAACCAGTACAATGGGAAATGACAAATCACAGTATATCACTCAATGGCATTCTATGCAACAATGAAAATAAATTACACTCAGACAATTTACATGAGCTATTTTTACAAATGAATCTATTGAGATGGAGTCAGAAACAAAAGAATTTATGTGAATTCAATTTATCTGAAGTTTTCCAAATAGACAAAACCAAACTATGGGAATTATGGACATGCACTTGAGTTCATCTATAAAGAAAAACAAATGATTATAATATTAGTTAGGATATTAACTTTAGGAGAGGTAGAGGGAGCATGGATCGAGAGGGGGTGTAGCAAGGGGTTTCTATGGAGGTAACAACATACTGTGCCTCGACCCGAATGGATTACATGGGTGTTCGCTTTGCAATACATTGCTATAAATTGCTGTATTTTTATTTTGTGTACTATTCTGCATGTGGTTACATTTCACAATTAAAAAGTATTTTTAAAATTTACCTTATGCATTAGGACTAAAATTAAAATTCAAAAATTTATCTCAATAGTTATTTGATACTGCAATTCTTAAAGCCTTCTCCCCTGCTTATAACCTTTGGCCAGTACATAAAGAACTAGAATATTAGAACACTGTATACACAGCAAGCTAGCTTCATCCATGCAAGACACATTTCTCAAGAACTGCACCAGAAAATTAGGCAGGAAGCCAGAGGTTAGCACGATAACTGCACTGTCTACCTCTATAGCCTACTTGCCGCATAGACAATATTTGTATCTTAGAGAAACAGGTCCTAGTCACACAGATGCCTGGGAACCTAGTCAAGCCTGATAAGCTCAAGAATATAAGCTCTCCTCTGCTGCTATTCGGGACTGCTTGATTTGGGTGCTTCCCAAGCATGCCCAGCACTGAATAAAGAAGTGTGTGGCACCAATTTGTGCTCCTGAATTCTGTTCACTGATCTCAGCTCGGGTGGCTACAACACAATGATGTGCTTGAAAATGAGTAAATTATATTGACATTGCAGGGAATATTCAGCAGCAACTTAGTCAAGCAAATAATAGTAAAGATAACAATATAATATTAATAATGTCTAAGACATATAGCACTTACTATGTGTTAGTACTATAACTAATAGTCTAGTTATAGTAAACTAAACTATTATAATAGAATCCCAAGCACTTCATGTATATGAACTCATTTAATCTTACAAGTGCTATAAAGCATATAGAACAGAAATACCTGAATGCATATCCTCTCTTCTGAGTCATAGGGACACTATTTGTGAAGAAATATAGGGCACAAGAACAAACAGCTCAGAATATAATAGCTACCATTCCTCCCAGGGGTGTACCCTTCTGAAAGTCACGGGTCAAAAGAAACAAACAAAAAACCTTGTCAAGGAGTTGATGCCAATAAATCAAGAAGAGATTAGATATTTAAGGAGATCAAATCTGTCCATCACCTAAGGGTGGAGCCAATTGGGAAGCTTTGTAAATAAATGAGTGAATTTAGCAGAATATTTTTTAATCCAGATTATCTAATTAATCTACCCATTTTTGGACATCTCTGACCTTAGAATCTACCTCAACATTTGTATATAGTATGTATTTCGTTTCTGTCTTTAAGATCCCAATATAATGTTCTTAAATCAGCTAATAATCCCAAATGGAATTAAACTGACCTTGTAGGGTCATAATAAGAAACAGCCATCAATGTTTCATGGTTGAAAGGATGCATTCCACCAAGAAAGGCACAATTAAAAATGTAAACACCGCAGAGTATTTGAGTTGTCAGGAAGATGTTTTGATCCATTTTAAATTCTGAGATTAAAAACTCACTGACTGTGTTTTTAGTTTGTGACAACGTAAATATCCAGTCTACTATTTAGTAAAATAAAATCAGATTCCTTTGACACACAGAATAGCATGATCAACTAACTTGAAAATGGATTGAATATTTCACTTTTTAAATTCTATGTGTGTGCTTATTTGAATTCCGTGGCTCTCTCAATATAAAAAGTAACTGCAGATGTAGAAAACATTCCTCCTATAGCTTTGATCAAAAAAGGATCAGGGGCGCCTGGGTGGCTCAGTCGGTTAAGTGTCCGACTTTGGCTCTGGTCATGATCTTACAGTTGTGGGTTCAAGCCCTGCATTGGGCTCTGTGCTGACAGCTAGCTCAGAGCCTGGAGCTTGTTTCAGATTCTGTGTCTCACTCGCTCTCTGACCCTCCCCTGCTCACGCTGTCTCTCTCTCTCAGCAATAAAAAAAACATTAAAAAAATTTTTAAACAAGGAAATAGCTCTCTAGTAGGACAAAATACATAGCTGCAGAGTAATGATTCTGCTTTCTTAATGTCTCCCCAAAGAAACTGTGAGCTCTTCAAGGGCATGTACAATACTGAATTTAATAAATTAATCGTGACTTGTTACTAAAGCCCTCAAAATGATTCCAGTTTAGAACTGGGTCTAACAATTAGCTTCAATTGAAGTAGAGACTGGAAGTGAGTTATAGAGGGCTAGGAAAATGTGGGAAATAAGGTTCCCTCCTGGCAGGTCATTTTAGGTCAAAATGTGCAGAAAGTGAGTCTATCTTGGAACTTTTGCCTTTCACTGCTGTGTTCCTTCGTCTCATCCTGTAGACCCTCTTTCCTGGCAGGCTAAACTCTTTACAAGGAAAACATTATGAATGACAACAAAATAGTCTCTAACAGTAGAGAAGTATATATAAAATGAAGAATATTCCAGACTCCCAAGCTGGTGGGTAGATTCTTTTGAAGAGAGGAAAGAGGAAGAAAGCTCCCCAACAACTTTAAGTCAAAATGCAAGGGCAGCCTCTCTTCCCAGTTGTAGGTGAACGCAGAGAACAGGCACAGGCTCCACCAAAACAAGGTAGAGGTGTGGGTAGGTGCATATGTGAGCTCTCTAATGACTAATACCTTCCTGTTTGCTCTTGCTGCAGAATGTTACCCTTAGCAGTGGTGTTTCCCCTATAGCTCCTGGTGAGTCACCTACAAACTAGAAATTCTCTTGAGCAACCAATAATGTTACTTTGCCCAGATGAATTCTTCCATGAGTGATCTACACAAGATACTTTTTAAGGCTAGGATGATTAGTGAAGAATCAAGAGGATGAAAATGCAGAGACTCCAGACAGGACAAGCCAAACGTATTTCTTTCACACTGTACCTAAAGAGCTCTAGGATTCCCTAGTAAGAGGAGGGAGGTTATTAATACCATGACTATAATGTGGAATAGCAAACTCACACTGTATGTATGATGTATAGGTTTCTGTATGT